>NC_081543.1:5049095-5064591 GCF_901000735.1 Corylus avellana
GGAAGAATTATAAAATTTTTTGCCAATGATGATAGAGGAAGCGAACGGAATTGCAATTAGGAATGTACTTTGTAAGGAAGATGGAAAAGATGGCAAAAAAACAGCGTCTAGTTGAGAAAATTCTAATGATTCAGGTAGTAAACAGAGACGTGATTTGTCAAAAAATGTTGCAGATTTAGAAATTGATTGGGACGGTAATATTAAAAGAGTTATATATGAACAGTTTTCTTATTTAGTTAGATATGACTGGGTGTAATCTCATCATCTTCCCTTAACTTGTAGGCCTGTGATGTGGTATCTAGCAAACAAAAGACTATTAAACAAAGCATAAATCTGATTTGAATGGAAGAAATTTTTCATTATATTTGTTATAGCAATTATGAAATGAATGAAGAAGAATTGTTATAAAAAAATAAATAAAAAATTAGTTGGTTCTCATGGACTTTTATGAACATTTATATAATAGAAATGTTTCTTTGCATTATAAGGTGTAGAGTCTTGCTATGCGGCTGCCTTTTTGTAGGACATATATTAAAAAAATAATAAAAAAATAATTGTATATTTTTTTTTTTTGTTAGTTAAATTTTTATAAGTTAATATTTATTTTTTAATGCCTCAAAATTTGTTTTTAGATTTAAAACTAAAATCTAGGGATGAAAGGTTAATCTTTTAGAAATTTGTATCATTTAAAAGGGATTCGATCATCATAAATTTAGTGCTAATGCTTCAAATTTAATGCTAATAATTTAAATTTAATGCTAATATTTCAAATTTAGATTTCTTTTTAATATCTATTTTCTTCAATTGAAAAAAAAAAAAAAATGCCCACGTCAAATTTGGCAAACGCTGGGATGACCCCAGACTGCCGAAAATCTCAACTCTAAAGTGTATGTCTCAACAAAAATGCATCGTTGAGATTTACACAATATAAACGCGGAAATAAAAAGAAACATTTTTCTTTTTATTTTTCTTCGTTTCACACAACTTTCGGCTATCAATTGGGGAGACGTAAAAGAGAAATGATTATTGGCACAATGGTTCATATTATGCTGATGCCATTATTTGCCTTTACTCTTCCTATGATTCTCTTTCTGTTAAGAAGGCAACAAACTAATCTTTGCTGTTACTTTTGTCGTGCAAGTTTGTGCGTCATAAAGGACAAGTGCACCCTTCGGACCCATTGATGTTTGATAATTGATGCTTCAACTTAAATCACCACCGTTAATCTCTCAACCTCCTTCCCACCAAATTATTTTCAAGCAAAAGCCAATCTAAATGAGATTTTTTTTTTTTTTTTTTTTTTTGGAAGAATACCTTACCTTTGCTATTCTTGATTGTTTTCCTTTTGTGTTTGATCTTTTCTATGAAGTTGTCACATCAAGACAAACCCACTAAAGGAGTTGTATAATAGCATCTAAGAAGACAATCCTTTTATCAATGGTTTCAGTTCACACTAATTTTTACATATATAATGGTGTATATGTTGTTATGTGATGTACATAGTTCCACGTTATTAACCATAAAAGTGAACAAAACAAAATGTTGCATATTTTTTACAAACATGCAATTTAGTTTGAGTTTCATTTTGTATTTTGTATTTTTCTTGAAAAAAATTTATGTTGTTCATTTCATAAAACGATAGCAATCTACTCTAACAAAACAATATCATAAATACAAGTAAGAATGTCCTCTATTCAAACTTGGTCTACGACTTGTTTAACTAACGCTTTAGCTAAACCATAAGTAGAAGAATTTACCTCCTTTCGACATGAACCATCTGCCAAACACGAACCATTTTAAGCACATCACTGGCTAATACCTTCCATTAATTGTCCATAATAACTCCAATTTTGAACACTAATTGATTTGACAACATTAAATATTTTTGAGTGCATCATCCTCCAGAACTATTTGTCTCAATCCTAGGTCTCTACAAAACTCTGCAGCATATAAAACTCATAAAGGTTCCACAGCAAAAGGTTCAAAGTTCACTCAATTGGTCAAGCTTTTCACCATTGTAACATCTTTTTTATTTATTTATTTATTTTATTGAAAGCGGGAGAGGGGGAAAAGGGTCTCACATCTCCTTTATGATCCCTTATTATAGCACCTAGCTCCATACGTCCAATAGTCTTGTCAATCACCCCATCCTAATTAATTTTGTATATATATATATCAACTTTTATGAAACTTCTTCTCCCATGCTCCCCAAAATGATAAAAATAAATAAATAAATAAAATTATACAATATGTTAAATTGGTGGGGCTAACAAGGACAAAGGACTAAGAATAAGGACTTTTAATTTGGAGGCATCACAACTCCTTTGCTTTTAGAATACGCAAAGGCCAAGCTGGGCTAACCCTCTCTTGAAGCAATTTAATGGGGGGGTTTTAACTCCATTGAGTGTACCCCTTTTAATCATTTGTTTTTAATAAATACTATAATAGTCTGAGCATAAAATTAATGGGTTCAACTTCGATCATTTTATTATACAATTCTTGTGGAGGAGATTTCGAATTTGAATCTTATTATTTGTAACAAAAAAATATATATATCATGTAAAATAGAAAGAATAAAAAAGAAGAAGAAAAGAACAAAAGAGAAATGGATATAATCCCTTCAGATGCCATGACTTACAGGCAACACAAGTAATTATAGGCCCTGTTTGTCAATGGCCCTGGAACGGTACTGTTCCAAAGTTGGTATTGTAGCCTTTTTTTAGGGATAAGTATTTGATTGGTTTTAGTGAAAATGTTTTGTGGGAAAAAGTGAAAAAATATATATATTTTATATGGAAAAATGTAAAAAATTTGTTTTGTAGTGATTTTTTTATTTAAATAATAATAATAAAAATAATTGATGTGATATAAAAAGTAGAGATGTTGAGATTAATTTTAAGGTGAAAAGAATTTTTTTTAGGGATTGAGGGAGGCCCTGGAACAGTACCGTTCCAGGGCCATTCGCAAACACACCCATAAATACTCATCTTTCACTTTTACATCATTGGGTTAATGTGACAGTGTCCATCAACCCTTAAATCTGCAGTGTTTTAATAAATGTTGATTCAATAATTAATGAGCACCGTCACATCAGTCCAATTATTACATATTATTTCAAATCGCACATTTTAAACTCGCTAAAATGTGTTCAATTCTTTTTTTTAAAAAAAAAAATCCTGAGCAAATAAGGAAGTGTTATATGAGATTAAAAAATCGAAAAAATTGGTGGGTTCTCATCAACAAACTCAAAATTGTAAAATTATGGCGATTAACTGCTCTAACCGCTTGTGAAAGCTATCTGCTAACCGCCTATATATAAAGGCATGATAAAGGCACAATTTTTTTGCACAACTTTGGCTCAACCTTTCTCTTATTTTTTATTAAAAAAAAATAAAAATAAAAATAAAAATTTCTGAAGCAATAACATCCTATGTGGTTCTTTTTTTATTTGGTATTATTTTTTTTAAAAAAAAAATAATACCAAATAAAAAAAAGGAGATGTTATTGCTTAAGATTTTTTTTTTTTTTTTAAATGACTATATAAGGGAAAAGTTTGGTCAAAGTTGTACCAAAAAGTTGCGTCTTTATCATTTCTTATATATTAGATTTGTAGGGTCTACCATTAACTTATGTGAGATTTACATAAGTCTACAAGTAATGAAATATGGGCCAAATTGTTAGAGATAAAGATCAAGATCAAGATCCACAAGAGGAACCACGATCACGTTGTATTACCTATAAACTATTAGAGATAAAGATCAAGATCAAGATCAATATCCACAAGAGGACTACCACATTCAAGAAGGAGATAGTATTTATCTAGGAAATTACTTTGTAATCTAGTTCTCTTAGTGAGATTAGATATTTATGGAGATAGTATTTATCTAGGAGATTACTTTGTAATCTAGTTCTCTTAGTTAGATTAGATTTTTTTTTTTTTTTTTTTTTTGAGAAAAAACAGAAAAACTTTATATTTATTAATACTCAAACTGTAAATGTTATACACCTTTCAAACTCTGTACAAACTCTATATATTGAACCTGAATGTGTGCTGTTTAGGTATTCAAACAATGCGGTTTTGATTTTTTTTTTTCATTTTAAAAAGTGGTTAGCGGATAATAGCGATTTCCTCTTATTTAATAACTGCTAATCAAGTTGTTAGTAGAGACAGTTATTGGATTTTACTAACTGACTAAACGGTTGTGGTTAACGGTTTTAACCAATAACCGTTAACACTAACCACCTTTCCACCCTTATGAAAAACAGTACTAAAAATACAACAAAATAATTGGAAATGTGAGAAAAATAAATAAAAAAGACCCAATTGTCTTTATATTGGACTAAATTAAATCAAGAGATGGGCTGCACAAAGTAGTAAAATAAGGGGAGTGGTACAAATCACGAAAAGTTCCTCAATCCCATCCAAACTCTCTTTATGTAAAGAAGAGGCACGAAAAATAAAGACAAACTTCAAAAGGTCTCTTAATCCAACCCGAACCCCTCTATGCAACTACAACACAACAAAAATATAAAAAATAAAGCAAAATATAGACCAGTAAAATTCTATTTATTGTTACCAACAGCTTTTAATTTGAATCAATGAAATGACATTTTTTGAATCATTTATTATGATCCAATTTATTGCAGTCGAATTTGAATTAGGTGCCATAAAAAAACTATAAAATATGTGTTATATTATTTTTTTCAACTGTATATATTTAATTTTACTCTTTTTTTTTTGGTAATATAATGATCTCATGGTTTTACCGCCAATAACAACATTACAAAGCAAATTACAATTATAGAGATTTTGGACTAACAATAACAAAATGAGATTGGTCTGTGCCCGTGGGCCATGGGTCGGACCCACTGAGGCCCGCGCTACACTACTGGTCACCACCCCAACACCCCATTTTCTTGTTGGTTGTTATTTCTTTCTCCAAGGAAATCGAATATCCGAATATTAAACGGAATTGGTCACGATGAGTAGGCAGATTGGTTGCTTTTTCGTTTCCAACAAGTTTTTAAAATTTCGGCCCCCTATTTGCGCGTGGGGCCCTACCGTGACGTCAGCCCTCTACTCTCTCTTCTCCTATAAGTAGGCAACGAAACCACTCCCCTGAGGTTTGAAGCTAAAAGAGATCCCTCTCTCCTCCTCTCTTTCGAAGTTTCTCCTTTCTTTTCGCAAATTCAAAGAGTGAAACAGAAACTGTACGAAAGCAGATGGAGTCCAACAGAGCTGCCGAGACTATCAAGTTTCTTTGTAGCTATGGCGGAAAGATTCTCCCTCGCTATACCGACGGCGAGCTTCGTTACGTCGGCGGCCTCACCCGAGTCCTCGCTGTCGATCGTTCTATTTCCTTTGCAGGTTCGTGTTTTTCGCTTCTAGCATTGATATTTATTTCAATTTCGTTAAATCTGTTAGTTTTAGTGAACTTATTTTGTTTCTTTTTAGCAGAATTAATGGTGAAGCTTGGAGAATTCTGTGGCTATTCTGTGAATCTGAGGTGTCAGTTGCCGAGCGGAGATCTGGAAACCCTAATTTCAATCTCCTCAGACGAAGATTTGGCGAATCTCGTTGAAGAGTACGATCGCGCTTCGTCGTTGATGTCTCATCCTCTGAAGATCAGAGCCGTCCTTTCGCCACCGACGTCTCTCAAAAAAATCTCTCCCCCTCCGTCGATGACTCCGAGCGTGAATTTCTCCATGCCTGGATCGCCGTTCGTATCCGTTGATTCGTTGAAAAACTCGTCACCCTACCGGTTCGTCCCGCGGAATTGTTTGCCTGCGGTCGGGTATCCCGCCGGCGCTCGGAATTGCTCCGGAAAAGCCTATCGGTATAGCCGCCATGTCCAGGATAACCCTAGAGTTTCGTCTCCGTATTATGTTCCTCACTGCAATTACTGGCACTGAGGCCCCTAAAAAAAAAAACGCATAGTTAATGAACCTATACTAGCAAAGAAAAATTGATGATGACGAAGAACGAAGAACTTAAAAAAAAAAAAAAAAGTGAGTGTATAGTTGCGTTGGATATTGTGATTGATTATGAATTTTGAAGGATTTGTGGTTTTTAAAAAATCCTTATTGAATGGAGATGATAGATGAATTTGTGCCTGCAACTTTTCTGCCCTGGCCGGGGTTCCATATTCGCTGCAACTTGTTTGTTTGGCACAAAGATGAGCCCGTTAGGGTTCCGTCATTCGCCGTTAATCTGGACAAGGCCGCGTTCTTTTCTGTTTGTTCCACGTACTCGTTTTTTACAGACGTGAATTCCAGTCAGAGGTCTTACTGTGTCAAACTGTGCTGTTGACACGTTCGGGCTTCAGAGTCAGTCGGCCGAGTTGCTAACACGTGTGAGTTTTTCTGTTGTGTATAAGATTTTTTATTTCTTTATTTATTTGAATTAATTTGTATTAATAAGCGTGAGTTGTTTTCTGGTTTGCAGGTCAACAAGGGAGGCATCAGATGCCATTTGGCTCCTTTGAAGGTTCCAAGGAGAGCACTTGCTCTGAACTTTCTTTCTGGGAGACTATTAACTTGTCCCGAAATTAACGGCTGGGATTGCTTAGTGGGAACGATAGAATTTTATAGGCAAACGTGAACTTAAATATATTCATGGAATTACGAAATAATCTAAATTAATTATTAATTGAAACCCAAAAATTTAATAGTTAATTGAAGCAAGATTTGACTGCTTAATTTAAACCCAAGGAAGGGTTGAAACCTTGACTGTGTAAAACATGAATAGTATTAGTATACAGTGGTTTGAAATGGAGGAAGAAAGGACTCAAAAGTAAATTCCAAGGCAGAACTTTCTGTCTACTTCTCGAATCATGACGAAGGAATCGTCATGAACACTTAACACTGGAAAAGAGAAAGAAAAAGGGGAGAACTTTCTCCCAACTCTCGGATCGTGACAAGGAATTTGTTGGTTAAATGATACTAACCTGAATTTTATAGGAAGAGGAGATGGAACATAATTATAAGATCTCTAGTGAAAAATAAATTGTCATGATTGCAAGATTATGAGAGAATTTTAAATATTTTTTTCTTTGAAATAAATTTTGACCATTTATTTTTTAGGGATAAATGTAAAATTGGTCTATATGGTTGGCCTAATTTACAAATCACTCCAAGCGGTTCAAAAAATAATTTATAACACCCAGGTATGCTAAAATAACATTTTACTCTCTAAACTCATTTTCCGTTAAATGACTTAACATAAACCGTTACATTGTCACATCACACCCAATAAAAATAAGACATGTGTTCTGTTTTTATTTCTGGTTTTAAAAAATGACAAATAAGTTTTTTCACTTCATTTTAAGGCTCCAACACATACTCCACATCAAATTAAATAAACTTAATCCCTATATATCTCCTGTGCCGCCGTCGTCTTCATATTTCCCAAACAATTTTTGTTGTCATTTTTATCTGCCTCTGAGATTTGGGCATCTGCGTTTTTTGGCAGTGCTTTCTATGGAAACAATCTCTCCCTTTCTGTGTATTTGGTTTTTTTTTTGTTTTTGTTCTTTAGCAAGTGCTTTCTGGTTTGTATTAAATAGATGTTGGAAGATGGTGACTTTAAAAAGCAAACCGTATGTTCATCTCTTTAAAAAGTGATATCTTTTTTGAGATATGCAATTTATTTTTTTTTTTTTCTTTTGTGGGGTTTGTTTTTAGTGTTCATGTGTAAAATGGTGCTTGTGCTTGTAGGAATATTCATGTGTGGATGTAAGTCTTAACGGAAAATGCAAATGAAGACGACAACAAGAATCGTTGGGGAAAACAAAGACGGTGGCACAGGGGATATAGAGGGATGGATCCAGCTTACATGTAGTTATTAAAATAACAGTATGTATCTTGTAATTTAATCGTCGGTCAAAATTGAATCTTAAAGTTGACTTACTTTTAGAAGCTTTTAATATGAGAGAGAAAATGAAGAGAAATTTTAAAAAATTCAATCTTGACCGTTAATTAAACTACAACATACATACTATTATTTTAATAACAACATGTAAGCCGAATCCATAGAGAGATTAGGTTTATTTAATTTGAAATAGAGTATGTGTTGGAGCCTCAAAATGACATGAAAAAACTTATTTGTCATTTTTTAAAAGCTTAAATAAAAAAGAACATGTATCTTATTTTTATTGGGTGTGATGTGGCAATGTAACAGTTTTCGTTAAGTCATTTAACGAAAAATGAGTTCATAGAGTAAAACGTTATTTTGGCCTACCCTAGAGACTTATAAATTATTTTTTAAACCAAAGGGAGTGATTTGTAAATTAGGCCAACTACATGGATCAATTTTGCATTTATCCCTATTTTTTATTTGGAGGCAATAAAAAATTATTTTTAAGGAAGCAATGCTTCCAAAGGAAAAAGGAAAGAATTGAAAGGGACTAATCTAAAATGAAATCGTGAGCATAAGGGTTTGCATCTCTAAAAACCTTTGTAGCTAACCAACTAGAGGAAGTTAGGATGAAAAATAAAATATTAGAGATGGTGACATTGCCATAAATTTACTATTGTAGGGGCCAAATTAAAAATATAACAAATGTAATTTAAATTTTTTTTTTTAAAATGAATATTTTTCAATTGCAACGGTTAGGTTTCCACGGCTAGAGTTTTAGAATTATATTCTTTAGCAAACCTTTAAGATTTGAAGTTTCGTCATTAAAATTTAACGGTGTATTACTTTTTAAAATGTCAATTTCTTTTATTTTGAATAAATAGTTTTTAATTTTAATGTTGTGATTCATGGGCTTAAATTTTTAAATTTAACTTATAATTACATAAGAGACAAGAGCAACAAATAAACAATCATAGAGTAGACACACACATATATAAGTAATCATGAAATAAATTATATATAGCGTAGGAATAGTGATTTTTGGCACATCGGTGTGCTTGAACAGTAATCACACCGGTGTTAAAATATTATAAAATATTATTAAAATAATATTTGAACAATTAAAAAAATAAAATAAAATAATATTTTGACATCGACGTGCTTACTGTTCAAGCACGCCGGTGTGCCAAAAATACTACTCATAGCGTAGACACACATATATTTTCTACAAGCTAATTTTATATGAATCTTATAATATTCTCGAAGTAGCAAATAGTGCTTGATGGGTGATGCAACCAAAATAATATATCATTTTTGCCTTATATACCAACTAGAAAAAGAAGATGGTTACCAATAATTCAATAAAAAACTTTAGAGTGATTAAAAAAAAAAATAATGATTTTCAAAAGACCAAGTGAGCCTCTCTTAAAAGTTTTTTCTTTCTTTTATTTTTTTAAATGACAAATGTGTAGAGGCCATTTTCAAAATTGTCTTTATATATACATATATATGCTTGTGGGGGCCATATACCCTAACGTGGCTCCGCCATTGATTAGAGATAATGCGAAAATTGTGAATTCATAGTGATGATACATGATAAAGTAAATCACACAAGTGAGCTTAGGTTAAGTCGAGAGAGCCTACAAAAGAAGGTAGGATAAACGAGAAGGCTTGGCAGCTGCACTAGCAAGGAATGCCGATGATATTTAAGTCAGTAAAGGGTTCTAAGAGAGGGGAAGGAGTTAAGAACAAAGAGCAATGAGTGGGTTCTAAGAGAGGGGAAGGAGTTGAGATCATAGAGCAATGAGTGGAATGAATCATACTTGGAAATGGCCGTCACTTCCTTCTTTCGTTGACTGGTTTCTTACTCTATAGTCTATACTTTATTCACTTTCTCATTGTGTCACAAACTGCCTTTACCGTTTTCTTGCTTTCACATATAGGTGAAAATGTGGTTACGGTTAGTAGTTATTAGCTAAAATTGCTAACCGTCTAAGTAGTTAACTAGTGGTTAGGTTATTGAACAACTGCTAACTGCTTTTTAAAAGAAAAAAAAATCAAAATGACATCGTTTCTACGGTAATATAGTAATACCATATTACATATGACACCGTTTCTAGATTTTTATACATTTTTTATATATTTAAACATAAAAACAATGTCGTTTCATGTATTTTTATATATTTATATATAGGGTTAAATACTCCAAACCCCCTTGGGGTTTCCCAACTTTATTTTTTCTCTCATAGGGTTTCATTTTTATCACAGGAGGTCCCTGTGGTTTTGATAATAGACCAAGTTAGTCCTCCGTCAGTTGACCGTTAGTTGATTTAACGGAATTCCATGTTTGACACGTGGCACTTACTTAGTTTTTTAAAAAAAAATTAAAAAAATGTATTTTCTTAAAAAAAAGAAAAAGAAAAAGAAAAAAGATTGGGGGTGGCTGAAACCACCCCCAGTACCCACTGGGGGTGGTTTCAGCCACCCCCAGTGGGAGCCTAGGTGCTACTGGGGGTGGCTTCGCCACCCCCAGCTCCATGGGGCCGAGCCACCCCCCAGCAAGTACTAGGGGTGGTTTCGCCACTTCAATCTTTCTTTTTTTTCTTTTTTTTTTTTCTCGTAAAATACATTTTTTTTAATTTAAAAAAAAATTAAGTAAATGCCACGTGTCAACATGTGATTGGTCCACGTGGAATTCCGTTAAGTCAACTAACGGTCAACTGACGGAGGACTAACTTGGTCTATTATCAAAACCACAGGGACCTCCTGTGATAAAAATGAAATCCCAGAGAAAAAAAATATAAAGTTGAAAGGGGTTTGAAGTATTTAACCCTTATATATATAGGTGCCCACTTTCGGCCCGCTATTTTAGCCCTACTTTCACCAAACTTGTTCTTTCCGTTTTAATTTTATATGGCTGAAATGGCTCACGAAACTAAGCACACCACTGTGGAATCATCTACCTCTATCAAGCAAAACGTTCGTCCTGCCTATTTAGATGCATTCGTAGGGAGTAGTTGGCGTTCCTAACTGACGGACTCAAATGTAGACCACCTTCGTGTGAAGTATGCCTTAAGCAGGAGCTACTAAGCTATTAAGTCTCATATTAATTCATTATTAGGTGAAATTAAACTTTATAAGTGATTTTAGAAATCTTCAAAATATAACGCTTTTCCTAAGCGTTACACTCCATCTCTCTCTCTTACGAAGAATACACTCTCCAAAAAAATAGAAGAAGACAAAGGTTCAGAAACACCAGACATTCAAGATATGAGATTATTTCAACAAGAACAACTTAAGAACCGAGCTAAAAGACTAACCAAAACATTCAAGAAAAACATAAGGTGGTGTGAATTCGAGCATGAAAATGAAAATGACAAAGCAAAAGGAAAACAGAGCGGGGGTTTCAACCAAAAACTCCCTAGATTCCACTGGAATTGAAGTCTAAAGGCTCAAGCTCTTTGGTTCTTCGCCGAGAGTTCAAGCCACAGATTGAAATTTCAGTTGAAAAGATTTGAAATCTATGTGACCAATTGTTCTTATTAAGTACAAGCTATTAACAGAGCATGTCCTAGCATATGGATACAAAAACTCAAGGCCATAGCAATGCACACATTTAGAATCTTCCAAGAAAAAAACAGCAAGAATACGAGCACTGATATACACAGCTTTTTCAACCTGTCTCTTGCTCAAACTCTTCACCTTCAGATTCCTCTGCATTGTCAGCATCATCATCATCATCAGCATTATCATAGTCTTCTTTAACATTATAAACAGCGCTTCTCCCGATCACAATCAGGTTGCTATTAGTCTTGCTGATTTCATTACACTGCAAAAGTTACATGCATCATCGCCACCGAAAATTAATAAAAATAAATAACAATGAAAAATCAGAGGTGTAATACTATTTTATGTAGAGGTCACCTTGGCATTCTTATTTAACTCCCCCATCCCAAAACAATACAAGAATGACATTAGAAGATTTACATGGTTAACTCCCCTGATTGTAATTGGAGATTAGACTAAATTTTTTGAAAACTCTGAATAATAACTTATATTTAGAATCACAGTGAGGGAACCTTCTTAGAGAAAGAAAGAGAGATTGACTGATATTTTGAGGTGCCATGCTTTCTGAGGAAGTGAAAAGTCCCAACTATTATATAACTTTAAATAACAACAACATCAGTATAACAACTAAACGAAGGAAACAATTAAAAACCAGATGTAAATCCCTAGCGAAGACAGTATTGACAACATCAGTATCACTGACTTGTTGCACTCTTCCAGAAACTCCAAATGTTGATCCCCTTCATAACTTACCTTTTTTGGGTCACAGTTTTCTACCTGTGATCTGAGTTGCCAATATGTGGTTTAAAACAATTGCACTTCACTTACCTTTTCAGCCTCAATTCATTTAAATTCATATGTATAACTGACGTACCTCAATAAGAAAGTTAGCAACACTATTACAATCTGAATACATTAAACTTCTAAACCAAAAGGAAATACAATTAGACCTCACGTGGATAAAATGTAATTTCCTGTATTATTTTCCAACTTCAAACTCTTCCTAATGAGTCATGACACGAAAATGCAGAAAACTACCCAAACTTCTCTAGTTAAACCAAAACTTATACTCATCAAATTACTCTCTGTAGGAACTTGTGTAAGATAAACTTCAACTCAAACAAATGAAAACCCTAGAACCAGAGCTCTTTTTCTAGAATCCATGTACAGTGGTTTTAATATGGACCTCCATCCAGTAAATCATGAATGACCCAACTCTTAGTTCTGCATATTGACTCCCCATAGACAACCTTGTCCTCAATTCCAACTAATCATCTTCGCAGCCATAGTCCATTATGTCTTGTTTGGATCATCATCCCAATTGTGGATCAATGTTTCTAAGAACACAATTATATCATTCACAAAGAGCGAGAGCGGTACAACATTACTCCTGTTGAAATAAAATACTTATGTAGCACATAAGAAAGTGGGAATAATTTCATAAAAAGTGCCTATCCACTCTTCTAGCTTGTTCCATTTCTCTTGCTAAGCTACGACATCCAACAACTTGCATTGGGGAGTAATTTAATGCTCTGAAATACACTTAGCAATCAGATGGAACATCCAAACTTCTACACTCCCAAGCAACCTATCACATTTTGAACTCAGCATGTAGAGATTTTGGCATAATCAAATCTCAAAAAAAAAATTAAACAAAAATTCCAGCTAGATCAAGAATTTCTTGTTAGACAATTGAGCAGAGAGCAAAACCCATTAAGCTATAGGTTTACAAAACCTCTCAAACTCATAAAGCAAATCTTTTAAAAATCAGATGTTTAAATTAAAGCCTTTTTCACACTGTAACTTCGTACACAACGTTGGTTTAAATAAACTTGTCTTTCAAATGCAAATCCTGCTAGCGAGTTGTCCAATTTCACTGAACTCTCTAATATTAGAACGGCGACAGAAATCACCAACTGTTGCATGGGTATGCAATTTCTGGTCAAAACCCAGATGGTAAATGTTTGATTAAGGGCAAAAAAAGAGGAGGGGGAAATAAAGCTGTTAGGGTTTGGTTTAAAAGAGTACCTTTTCTTCGAAATCGGACTCCTCCATGGCGAGGAGGAGCTCCTCGTTTTGCGGTTGGGGCCACTGATAAGGGATCGAAAACGACGTCGGAATCGTCCTCGTCGACCACGAGTACTGCGTCATGAACGCCGGGAATTGTAACATTTTCTTCTCTTCACTTGGGGCTCTCCTCTGTTACTCTATGGACAGAAAAGCCAAACAACCGCGCTGTTGTCGTTTTGAGTTCGGCCTCCGTCGTTGTTGATGTTGTTGAGGGCCGTTGGATTTAAGGCCGACGTGTTCTCGTTCTCTGTTAAAAATGTATATAAAAAATTATTTAATATACTCAATTAAAAACAATAATTATGTTACAAAAGAGAGAAAGGAAATTCGAACTAGTGACCTCTGTTTCATTAGGCGTGGTCCCAACTGATTGAACTAATTACAATGTCATTCTAATTATATCACAGTCATGTAATAAGATATTAAATAATATTTATTATAACAGGTTTTAAATACGAAAAATGTTATTTAAATACAAAATCAGTTTTTTAATCAAGTAAAAAGAAAAAAATTAATAGCTCATTTTACTGTCACGTCATTCTAATTATATATTAATGTTATATCAGCCTGCTGTATAACATTTCCTTTCAAATATATACCTAAAAATAGTTGTAATTTGTTTGTCAGCAACAATGTATAAATTGATTTTTGTGTTTATCAAACATCGGATGTGTTGTTTTTTTTTTGGTTGGTGTTTTGCATTGTTATGGTTTACTGCGAATGTATGTATATATATATATTGACTTCAATTCCCTGAATCAAATAGATTTTCCTTTTATGATGTTTTGTTGTTTAGGGTTTCCCTTTGATTGTGGTGACCACGAGCCACCCCTTTAGTAGCATTTAGTTGTCTTTAATAGAGGGTTGTCTTTAATAGAGGGGTGGCTCGAGGCCACCCTAATAAAGAGGACTTCTCACAACTACCCTAGTCATGGAATAGGATCACCATGGACCGGAAATGATCCAATTGATGGTGAGGATGGCCATAGGGGTCATAAAAACGTCACGTTTCCTACTCATTTAAAAATACTAAAATATTATTTAATATTTTAAGAATAAATAAAAATAATATATATATATATATATATATATATATATATATGGGTCCTCTACAATTCCCCAAGGTCAAACCCAATACTTTTTTACTTTTTTTTTTTTTTTCTTATTGGCTATTGGGGTGGCCGAACCATGCCACCTTATTTTGTATGTTTTGAGAATAGGACTCTTATAATTAGAAACTCAATCTACAAATCACAATTTTGTATCAAGATTTTCTCTTTTTGAAGTAGTAAGAAGCTATTTTTATAGTCTGAATTAAAATTTAAAAATTTATTTAAAATTTATAGAAGACATGTCACCATATATAGTATTAAAATATAACAAAATACAAATTTGAACCGCCAAAAAAAAAAGATATGGATCTGCAGCTCAACAATTCACAAATGTATTTAAACATCTTTCACTTTAGGAATAAAATTACTGAATATCCCAATTTCAAAATAAAAAATTGCTCAAAACTAGGTAAATCAAGGAAATTAACAACGTGAGAAAAAGCAATTGATTCCTCAATCTGGTAAATACAAGACCCAAGAAAAGTACGTAGTCCTCCTAGACTCCATTCCCTATATGATCTTCTCCTCTTTTCCTGATTCCATTTTTTTTCAAAAAGTTCTAGAAAAAAAAAAAAAAATAGAGAGAGAGAATAATAGAAAGAAGGGTTAAATACCTCATACGTCTTAGGGTTTGTCAACTTTTTTTTTTTTTTTTTTTGAGTTTTATTTTTATTACAGGACCCCCTGGAGTTTTGATAAAGGACCAATTTAGTCCATCCGTTAGTTGACCGTTAAGACTGACACGTGGATCAATCAGATGTTGATACGTGGCACCTATTTAATTTTTTTTAAAATAAAAAAAAAGGTATTTAAAAATAAAAAATAAAATAAAAAAAATAAAAAGAAAGGGAAAAAAGTGGAGGTGGCTCTTGGCCATTTGGGGGTGGCCTTT
>NC_081543.1:5064691-5235015 GCF_901000735.1 Corylus avellana
TTAGTTGTCTTTAATAGAGGGGTGGCTCGAGGCCGCCCTAAAAAAGAGGACTTCTCACAACTACCCTAGTCATGGAATAGGATCACCATGGACCGGAAATAATCCAATTGATGGTGAGGATGGCCATAGGGGTCATAAAAACGTCACGTTTCCCACTCATTTAAAAATACTAAAATATTATTTAATATTTTAAGAATAAATAAAAAATAATATATATATATATATATATAATATGGCCCTCAAGGGTAGTTCGGCCAGTCCTAAGAGTCAAACCTATTATTATTATTATTTTTTATTTATTTTTTCCTTATTGGCAATTGGGGTGGCCCAACCATGCCACCTTATTTTGTATGTTTTGAGAATAAGACTCTTATAATTAGAAACTCAATCTACAAATCACAATTTTGTATCAAGATTTTCTCTTTTTGAAGTAGTAAGAAGCTATTTTTATCGTCTGAATTAAAATTTAAAAATTTATTTAAAATTTATAGAAGACATGTCACCATATATAGTATTAAAATATAACAAAATACAAATTTGAACCGCCAAAAAAAAAAGATATGGATCTGCAGCTCAACAATTCACAAATGTATTTAAACATCTTTCACTTTAGGAATAAAATTACTGAATATCCCAATTTCAAAATAAAAAATTGCTCAAAACTAGGTAAATCAAGGAAATTAACAACGTGAGAAAAAACCAATTGATTCCTCAATCTGGTAAATACAAGACCAAAGAAGAAAAGATACATTGATCCTCCTAGACTCCATTCCCTATATGATCTTCTCCTCTTTTCCTGATTCCATTTTTTTTCAAAGTTCTAAAAAAAAAAAAAAAAAAAAATAGAGGGAGAATAATTGAAAGAAGGGTTAAATACCTCCCTTAGGTTTGCAAACTTTATTTTTTTTTTCTTGGAGTTTTATTTTTATCACAGGACACCCTAGAATTTTGATAAATGATCAATTTAGTCCATCCGTTAGTTGACCGTTAAGACTGACACGTGGACCAATCAGATGTTGATACGTGGCACCTATTTAATTTTTTTTTTTTAAATTAAAAAAAAAAGTATTTAAAAATAAAAAATAAAAATAAAAAAAGGAAAAAACTGGGAGTGGCGCTTGGCCATTTAGGGGTGGCCTTTGGCCATGGGGGTGGCCTGGCCACCCCCATGAAATGGCCGAGCCACCCCCAGTTTTTTCCCTTTTATTTTATTTTTATTTAAAAAAAAAATTAATTAGGTGCCACGTGTCAACATCTGATTGGTCCACGTGTCAGTCTTAACGGTCAACTAACGAATTGACTAAATTGGTCCTTTATCAAAACCCCAAGGAAGTCATGTGATAAAAATGAAACCTCAGGGAGAAAAAAATAAAGTTGACAAACCCTAGGGGAAGTATGAGGTATTTAACCCTAGAAAGAAATGTCTCGCCTAACAAACAAGAATTGTAAAATCCACAGCCTTGACAAGAACAACAACAGAGAAAAAGCAAATGGTTTGAAAAAAAAAAAAAGGAGAGGATAATATATATATATAAGCCCAAAAAGGCAAAGAAAAACTAATTGTCGCTATTTTATTTTGGTGTGATTATAGTAGCATTTACCTGCTAACTTTATGAGTCAAACTCTCAAAAAATTTTTTTTTTTCCTCAACTTAGTACATGTTTAATCATTTTGATTTTTTTTTTTTAAGATCAATAAACCACCACCATTGTTGTTGTAATATAGAGATGCAAGAAATTTTAAATTTTAAGAAAGTCAACATGAACTTCTACTCATTTTGACACAACTGCCAAAGTTTTAAAACTCTCAATTAAGAGTATTGAACTTTCAATTTATTTCGATTACTCCATTTTACTTTCCGTCAATTTTTATAAAAAAAAAATGCAAAGATATTGCAAAAATATTACAAATATGTTTTTTTTTTTTCTAAAAATATAAACGTCGGAATCTTTACAATTTTATAATAAAAAATGAGTATTTTGAAAAATTTGACAAGAATTAACGAAAAATTCTAATCAAAAAAGGTAATCAAAAGAAATTAAAAGTTTGATATCATTGATTAAGAGTTTTAGACATTAAGAATACTTACAAAACGTATGAAAGTTGACGATAAATTTTGTGGAGTTTCCTAAATTATTTGTTAGCCTACACAAAGAAATAATAAAATAATAATAATAAAAAGTGAAAGAAAAGGTTAAAGGATCAACAAACGGAATATTTATCCCCAAGAAGTAGCTCAATCGGTTAAGACCATACAATTAAAAAAAATAAAAAAAAATAAAAAGAAAGAAAGAAAGAAAGAAAGTCATTCGAATCTCCCTTTCGTTTTGTGCGAACATGTCAAAAACAAACGGAGGCAAACGGAGAACCCGCGTGGATAACCGTTTTGAAGAATTAATAAAAGCCCCCAAACCGACCCCATTTTCTCTGCAGTTTTCCATATTTTCCTCTCACTTCCTTCGTGTCCCTTTGCATTCACATCCACGTTTCCTCATGGCTTCACATACAAGTCCCTCTCTCCCCCCTGCAACAACAATCGTCACTCTCTTCGACTTTAAAACCCATTCAAGAACTTGGGTTTTCTGTTTCGAAGGCATTAGAGGTGAAGAAGTTTTCCAGATATGAGGCTCTATGTGTACGTGCTGGAGGCCAAAGACTTGCCTGTGAAGGACTCCTATGTGAAGCTTAAGGTTGGGAAACACAAGTCCAAGACTAGGATTTCCAGGAACACATTGCAGCCGGTTTGGAATGAGGAGTTTGTGTTCAGGGTCCATGACACGGATGAGGAGCTTCTTGTGTCTGTTTTTCACCATTTTGAGGAACCTACCGTCTTCAATGGCTCTGGAAATTTAGTGGGTCGGGTTTGGATACCGGTCTGGTCCGTTGCCGCCGAGAAAAATCAGACCTTGCCATCCACATGGTTTTCTCTTGAAAAGCCCAAAGCTGGGAAATTTATTAATAAAGATTGTGGTTTGTCTCTCCTTCACTGCTTGTCAATTCATATTTGAACGTTTAATTCCAATTTTTGTGTTTTTGATGGCTCTGTTCTTGTATTCATGCCACATGCTTGCTTCATATACATTGCTTTTATTACATTTTACAGTTTATTTGGGATTTGTGAACTTCTTTGTAGTATAAGATGGCATCGTACATTGATAATAGAAAAAGGGTATAACTATTAGCGCTTCAAGAATACAAGGGAAGTGCTTGCTAGGGCTACATTAAGCTCTTAGCATATTACATTACAATTGACTCCTATTTATAGGAGAATTGGGGTAGGTGAAGATAAAAGATAAATATTCCTAAAAGAGAGGAGATGAGATGCAATCAGAATGATTTTATTATAATCAAATCTGATTACAATCATATTTTCTAACACTGGCGATGAACAAATAAATAAATTTAGAAAAAAACAGTTGGTTTTTGGGAGCTGTGGATTAAGCAGACTTCATCTATATAAGGGACACTTGGACATCTTTTTGTTGTTGTTTTTCTTTTTTTAGCTCAAGATTTGGAAAGATGATTTTTTTTCTCTTGTGGCATTTGAACAGGGTTCTACTTTCCCAATTTGAATTTATTATCTTATTATCTGGAGGCAACAAAATGTGCATGGCTCTTGTCTAAGCTCAGGATTCTATTGATTGTCCTTAAATTATGGAGACTTTAAGGTTTCAATAAATGACTTATTGTGTATTTTATTTTGTTGCTTCTTCCATTGCGGTTGAGTTGGCGTGCCCAACACGGTAGCTGATGCTTCATTGTGGCAACTTTTTGAGCTCTAGGTGAAAAAATCTCATGCCAAGCACCTAAATGCTACAATTGCTTTAGAGGATTGATTTGTAGATAATCGTAGCTAACCATCCAATAATATAGAGTACATTGAGACAATGAAGAGTGCTGTAACAATTGTCTTATTCAGTGAATCAAAAATTGGCAGTTTGTAGATTCATTACTTATAATGGACTATATGAGAACTCTGATGAAGTAATGATGATTGAAGGCTAAATTGAAACAATGCTGCTTATCGTATTGGCATTACATTCCTCTTAGTTCTGTTTGGCCTTTCAATTGAAATTCTAACTACAGATGTTAAGGTGGTGTCCTTTATTTTTTAGGCATGTTAATTTGGAGAACTCTCATTTAAATCTGTAATATCTATGCCCCTTTCATGCAGGGAAAATTCTTCTCACCATTTCTCTTCACGGAAAAGGCTATGAAACTTCCACTAACCACCTCCTTTGTGCACATTCTAATATCAACATTGAGGAATCTAAAGAACGAGAAAATCCATGTGTACCATGTCAGGATGTATGTAGCTCCAAGGCTTCAAATCGAAAGATGGTAGAAGGGAAAAATTTGATGAAGGCTATTGCTAGTCGTCTGGATAAGATATTCAATAAGAATGAAGAAGCCTCAAGAAATGATGATTCTTTGGATTTATCGAGTTCATTGTCTGATTATGAGGAATGCATGGAGGAACAGCCCTCCAGCTGTAGCTTTGAAGAGGCTATGGAGATGATGCAGTCAAGCGATAATGGGCAAGATAAAATGCCTGAGGACCTGCAGGGCGGCATTCTTCTAGATCAGATATACATAATACCACCCTATGATCTTAATTCATTTCTTTTTTCTCCCAATTCACAGTTCAGAAAAGACTTGGCAGAACTACAGGGAACAACAGATGTGCAAGAGGGGCCCTGGATATGGAAATCAGAAGACACATCATGTTTAACACGAGTTGTTTCCTACAGGAAAGCTGCAACAAAGTTAGTTAAGTCTGTTAAAGCCACAGAGGAGCAAACCTATATTAGAGCAGATGGAAGGGAATTTGCGGTAATGGTAAGTGTAAGTACACCTGAAGTTCCTTATGGAAGTACATTTAAGGTTGAATTGCTGTACAAGATAATGCCTGGAGCAGAGCTATCTTCAGGAGAAGAATCATCCCATCTTGTAGTGTCCTGGGGTATTAACTTCATCCAAAACACTATGATGCGAGGCATGATTGAAGGAGGAGTTCGACAGGGACTGAAGGAGAGCTTTGACCAGTTTGCCGACTTGCTGGCTCAGAATTTTAAAACGTTGGATACCAATTACTTAGCCGACAAGGATAATGTGCTGGCAACTTTGCAAACAGAACATCAATCAGACTGGCAGTTGGCAACCGAATACTTCTGGAATCTCACTGTAGTCTCTGCGATTTTTATGGTTTTGTATGTCCTAGTGCATATTCTACTCTCTGAGCCCAGCAAACTCCAAGGCTTGGAATTTAATGGACTTGATCTGCCAGACAGCTTAGGGGAGCTTATCACATGTGGAATATTAGTCATTCAACTGGAACGTATTTATTACATGATCTCACACTTTGTACAAGCTAGGTTGCAAAGAGGTAAATGTGTTATGCTACTTAGCACAGGGCTTATCAACTGACTTGAATCTATAACACACTCACTCTTGGTTCCACTTTTCTGAATTTGTCCAAGGATTGACTTATGTTGCAAATCTATTTCTATAGGAAGAGATCATGGAGTTAAAGCCCAAGGTGATGGATGGGTTCTTACTATAGCTCTAATTGAAGGGATCAACTTAGCATTGTTGGATTCGGTGGAGTTGTCAGATCCCTATGTGGTTTTCACCTGCAATGGAAAAACAAAAACAAGCTCTGTCAAGCTTCAAACTCGTGATCCTTGTTGGAATGGTGAGGTGTTTTAACTGCTTAGAAATTGTTTTGAATTATTTTTCCATTGATATCTGTTAATCCAGATTTAACTCCTTGACCCTTGAAACAATTATGCAGAGATTCTTGAGTTTGATGCTATGGAAGAACCACCATCAGTTTTAGATGTAGAAGTTTTTGATTTTGAGGGTCCATTTGACCACGCCACCTCACTTGGGCATGCTGAGATCAATTTTGTAAAACACACATCTTCTGAACTCGCGGATATCTGGGTCCCCCTTGAGGGGAAGCTTGCTCAGTCTTCTCAGTCAAAATTGCATTTGAGAGTTTTTTTAGACAACAATAAGGGGGTTGAAACGATTAGGGAGTATTTGAGCAAGATGGAAAAGGAAGTTGGAAAGAAGGTAAGCACTTAGTTCACAGTATTTTTGAATGATCTAGTCCAGCACCCTTGTTTCTGTCTTTCCGACCTACTCATGCATAACAGTTTTGTTGTCATGGTTTTTCCCATTGATGTCTAGCATTGTACTATTTACCTTACCGACTATTTTTAGCATCCCCTGTAGAATGGTGATCTAATACCTTGTTGCTTGATTGACAGTTGAATCTACGATCACCACACAAGAATTCAACGTTCCAGAAACTGTTTATATTGCCACCAGAAGAGTTTCTCATCAGCGACTTTGCATGCTCCCTGAAGAGAAAGATGCCGTTACAGGTGCTAGTTATATTTGTCATGGGAATTCTTACTTCTTTATAAAGAATGATCTATAAAGATCACCACTGAAAGTTCCACTTTTGGAATCTCAGAGTGGCCAACAAATGAGCTTGTTAAAGTTGGTCTAGTCTCAAGACATAGAGGTGATTTGAATTGCTCCTGTTCCTTTTGCTAGCCTAGAAATCCCATTTAGTTTACAGATATGGAGCTTATTCGAATTGTAAACATGGATGATGATGGCAACAATATGGTAACTTCTATGGGGGTGTACACCAATTCCTTGGAAGTCCCTAGGTTTGGGTTAAAACATAAAGCACAAATTAACCATGTAACATGAAACTTATTCATGCCCCAAAAAAATAGAAATGAAGTTTTGTTGTTTTGAAATCATCGATTAACTGAGTATTAAAATAACAAAGGCACTCGTTTGGGATTATTTAAAGTATGCTGTAAACACAGTTGGCTAATTTTATGCTTGGCCAAAATGCTCCACCAATTTGTCTACTTTAGACTTTAGATGTAATGGGTCTATGAGGATAGTGGGCCCTTTGATCAGCTTAATAGGATTAGTGGGCTTTTCTTATAAAGGGTTACTTTTAATGAGCCATTTACTCTGTTAGTCTGGTAGAAATTCTATTAAGGTGTTGGGCCTTGTTGTAAGTCAGTTAGGGAGTTGAGTAGAGTTGTATAAATACATGGACGAAAATCAATGAAGTTATCCAGAAGTATTAACTGAATTGTTTGAGAAATTAGTTTGTAAGTGGAGATTTGATTATCCTGTAAATAACCAGTTTAGTCAAATTCGAATGTCCATTTCCATTCTCAATTCCAATTTCATCAAATCCGTTTCATTCATTCAATAATCTGATCCCATTCATTCTCATGCAATCACCTGAACCAAATTACATCCAAACATTCACAAATTACAGATTTTACTATAAATCTGTTACATTAGATGGTTCTGGTGGCCAAATCGAACTGCTTATGTTTACTCATTTATTTTAAAAAAATCTACCTGTTTATTCCCATGTCTCTATAGCTTGAAAATGGAATGACTCTTTGGTGCAGGGCCGACTCTTTTTATCTGCAAGAATTGTGGGGTTTTATGCCAATTTATTTGGACATAAAACCAAATTTTTCCTTCTTTTGGAGGATATTGAAGATATACAAGTGATTCCTCCGTCTTTTGCATCGATGGGTAGCCCTTCATTGGTCATAGTCATACGGAAGGGTCGAGGTCTCGATGAAAAGCATTATGCAAAGTCTCAAGATGAAGAGGGCAGGCTTAAATTTTATTTCCAATCATTTGTGTCGTTCAATGTAGCTACCAGGTAGTGGTGTAATGAAATACTTCACTTGAGCCCATTCATACAGTTTAGGATGATATGCTGATTTCTATAAATGTGAACTTACTGACAGAACAATTATGGCTTTGTGGAGAACAAGAACATTGACCCCTGTTCAGAAAACACAAATTGCAGAAGAGCAGGAGGATCAAGATGAGAGGTCCATCATGCTTGAAGATGCTGGACCCATTCTGGATGTTGAAGATGCAAAGATGTCCAAGGTTTACAGTGCAGAACTTCCCATCAATGTCAGTGGTCAATACTCTTCTTCTTTATATTTCATTGTTTCATTAAGCATTCAAGAGGGTCTACCGAATTAAACCCAGATGAGTGGTAGATAGATGTTCTGATTAGCACTCATAATCTTAGAATTGAGCTGCTCAGTTTGCTAGCAGTCCTTTCCCTTATTTTTTTTAAACAAAAAAAGAATAGAATGGGAGAGGGTAAGTACCAAAAGTAGATTATCTTTCCATTTATTTAAACAAATCCCTTCCCGAGCCATCTCTTGATTCATTTGGCTCTTGCACCCAATTACTTAAATTGTTAATGAGAAAATTGTAAGATCATACAATTTACAATCCTATAAATACCTATTTATTTGTTAGTGAATGGACCACAGACCAATTCCCCTTTTCATTTGGGAGTAATGATTACACCCATAATTCCAAGCTTCATGTTCTTTCTACCAAGGCTTTATAAATCTGTTGCACGAACTTGAGCATGTTTCAGCTTTACTTGTTTAAAACAAAAAGAAAAGTGAATCATGTTTAATTTTTTATAGCTTTTTTGAATCCGCAGCACAATAAGCAACGGATCGAGTTGCGCTAACGCGCATCCGTTTTCTTTCCCCCCTAGAGGGTTTTCACCGTTTTCTAATTGATGCTACTGCTGTCTGTTTCCTCTAAGATGTGTTGTACTTAATATGAACAACTTGTTAATTTTGGTGTGGGAACTCTTTTGGCAATGGTGCAGATAGAATCATTGATGAAAATGTTTGATGGAGGAAAGTTGGAGCATAAGATTATGGAAAAATCAGGTTGTCTTAATTACGCAACTACAACATGGGAACCTGTAAAGCCTGATGTTTTTGAACGGCGTTTGTCATACAAGTTCAACCGCAATGTCTCTGTTTTTGGAGGGGACGTCACATGCACACAGCAAAAACTTCCCATCCCTGACAGCAAAGGGTGGACTGTGAACGAATTCATGACCCTGCATGGCGTCCCATTTGGTGACCACTTCCATGTATGGTGGCAAAGAAACTAGATTTATCTTTCTTTTCTATGCCTTTTTGAGTCCCATCTTCTTGGGATTTTCATGGAACCAATTGGGTTTCTTCATTGCATGATTTCCTTTTACGTGCAGGTTCACTTCAGGTTCCAAATAGAGAAATCTGATCTTGCCGATGGCGCGTGTAAGTGTGATGCTTACATTGGTGTCACCTGGCTTAAAAGCACCAAGTTCCAGCAGCGGACCACCCGGAACATAACTGAGACGTTTACGCATCGACTGAAGGAAATATTTGAGGTTGTTGAGAGAGAGATTCTCTTCACAACCCATCGGGATAGTTCCATTTGATGAAACACTTGAGCTGCCACCATTCAATGTGCTTTTTGTGTAGACAGCTGAGAGTGCATTGAAATGGATACACAAATATATGACAAAAAACAGAACACGTTCAATGAAATTTTGTTTCAGTCGTGTTCAATGTTCATAAATTCATTTGGCCTTTTTTTAATAAGAAATTATTAGAAAATTCTAGTTCCGTTGGTGGATATAGAGGAGTAGTTTATGTAATACTATGATCCTTGACAAAATAGTTTAAAATGGAGGAAAAACAAAAGCTTATTGACAAACTAGGAGTTCAACCCAATGCAATACTCCTCTGCCCGTCAAAGTCATTGTGGGCAACGGAAGGATTGACGTTTATTGCAGCGGGCGGGTAATAAACACGAGTAAATTATATGTTCATAGTTTAAACTCATGACATCTGCTTTAATATTATATTAAATTATAACTCATCTCATAAACTTAAATTAACAAAAAATAATAAATTTAATTAATATTCTAACAACCGGTGGAACAAGATCCCCGAACCCTTCGGATATTCTAAGAAGTTATTATTAAAAGTGTTTCAATCAGTGTATTGATTTTCTGATTAATATAAGAATGTGGGGCTAGCACTCAACATGGCATTGTCTACTTAACACCAATCCCTCTCCATCGGTGTCTTGGGTGGGGTGGGGGCGATGGAAGACTTGCCGATGCCGATGTTCTATCGATCCATCATCATCGATTCATCGTACAGATTTCCTATTTCTGGGGGTATTTCAATTTCCCTGCTTTACCACCTAAACTTGGCTACTCCCCCTAACCATACATATCTCAATGGCCCAACCAATCGTTTATCCGAAGCAATAAATTTAAGATCAGATTTGATATTAACCACGCTCACGAGACCTTGCCGGGTCAACTCATTAGCTTCCATCAATTTTTTTTTTATTTTTAATATCAATTTATTCAAATTTAAAGGTAATTATTGTTTAATCAAATAATAATTATTGATATAAACTACTGAACTTGATTGTTTTATTTTGTAACTAATTATAAATGTGAAACACTAGCCTTCCGTTTCGTCTTTTCCAGACCGTCCGATTGGATAAGTGGATGCCACCTCAAATGCTCCACACTCTCCCGACAGTTACGCTCTGAACAGTTCAAAAGAATCAAAACTATAATAAACAAACTAATTCCATTCTCCAGACTCCATAGGATCAGTATTCAGTAACTATCATCGATTCAATCTCCCTCTCTGGTAATCCAAATCCTCATCTCAGAGAGAAAATGGATCCGAACCCGAAAAGCCACCCGATTCTCTCCTACGTCATGGCCCGAATCCCCTCGCTCGGACCCAAACCGGCCTCCTACAACTCCGAAATCGACATCGAACAGCCACCGGTAAAACCACCGTCCGATCCATCTTCCTCCTCGGGCCAGGCCTGGGCCCAAATAGAGGACGACATGCCGCACCTGGCAAACCAAAGAGTTCTCGCCTCGATGACCTGGGCCGTAACCGACGTGGCCCAGACAAGGTCAGTGCTCCGGACCCTCGGCCCCCGGCCGGACCACGAGACCGTCGACAAGGCCCGGGCCAAGCTCGTTGAGATAGAGGCCAACCTGGGGAAGCAGCTGGAGGAGATCGTGCGCTCGCCGCGGCCGCCGGACGTGGACCGCCTCCAGTGGCGAGCGCATCTGGCGGAGCGCGAGAGCGAGTGCAGGCAAACGGCGGAGAAGGAGAGGCAGGTCTATAAGGCGGTGGTGCAGCTCGACGAGATGCACGACGCGTACGAGAGGCTTCTCAAGGAGGCCGAGGAGCGCCTCGTGAAGATCTACGATTCGGCCGAGGCGTCGCCGGGGGATGCGGGCAAGGAGGGGGCCCCGGAGGCGGAGAAGGAGGAGCTTAATGAGGACGTGGTTGGGATATTGCAGGAGGCGACCGGGCAGGGGTTGGAGCGGGTCGACTTATCGGGTCGGAGGTTGCGGTTCTTGCCCGAGGCGTTCGGGCGGATTCGGAGCCTGGTTGTGCTTAACGTTTCGGGTAATCAACTTGAGGTAATTCCATTTAATTGTGTGTTTTAAGTTCTAATTTTCTTTTAATATGATTAGTTAATATAGCTGTAATCCTTAGCTCTATGGGTTTGAGCTATGCAAATTCCTGGATTAAGATCGCCTAGAGTTTCCCGGGCATTCTATTATATAGATTCCTCAAGTCACAACCTTTCATTTCAAATTAAATGGGTGGGGTATCATCGAATCAACATTCTATTATTCTGCTCTGAATGATGTGGTGTATACTGAGAGAAAGAAATGATCGGAGCTTTGAAGAGAGTGAGAGGATGGTGGCAGAGCTAAAGGCCTTCTTTTTTTATACCCTTTTGTAGTGGATGGTTGCCTATGATTGTTGTCATATTTCTAGTTTTCATGACTTTTTGGACCTCTTTTCTTTTGCTCATTAGGTGATTTTATTGTATACTTCCTGTGTGCTTGGATGCGCCCTCTAGTTTTTAATGAATCGTTTACTAGTTTTAAAAAAATTCTCCATTGTAGAGTCTCTTCTCTACCTATGAAATATTTGTGTCTTCTCCTAGGTGCTTTGAGGTCAAAAGTGATTTAGGATGAGATAGTTGAGAAAATGGAAAAAAAAAGATTGGCTAGTTGAAAGAATATAAACTTGTCTCTGGGTGGTCGCCTTGCTCTAATTAAGAGTACATTATCCAATTTATCGATGTATTTCTTGCTCCTTTTTCCTTTACCAGCTAGCATAGCTAGGAAATTGGAGCGTCTTCAAAGAGATTTTGTTTTTTGGGATGGACCAGGAGCTAAGCCTAAGTTTTATCTAGTAAACTGGAAGACTATTTGCTCCTCAGCTTCTAGTGGAGGATTGGGAGTTAAAAATCTCATGTTTTTCAACAAAGCTCTGTTGGGGAAATAGCTTTGGAGATTCGTGCAAGATGAGAATTCCCTTTGGAGACAAGTGATTGTTGAGAAGGTCCAGAGAGGGGGATGTTGTTCAGAGGAAGCTCTAGGGCGCTACGGGCTGTACCTTTGGAAGAATATTAGGAATGGCTGGGGGAATTGTGTTTCATTCAAGGTTGGGGACCTTTCCTGTATCCGTTTCTAGCATGATGTATGGTGTGGATCAACTGCTCTTTAAGTCTTCATTCCTCGAATTTTATTCGATAGCTCCTGACATATAGGCCTTGGTGTCGGATTACTTGGATTCCTCCGGCACTTCTACCCATTGGAATTCGAATTTCACTGAGGCAGTCTAGGATTGGGAATTGGAATCTCTCGACTCATTTCTTAATTTATTATACTTCTCAAAAACATATTTGGGGAAGAATGATAGCATGTTGTGGGCCCCAGCTAGCAATCATTGCTTTGAAGTGAAGAGCTATTATTATAAACCTTTATAGTCTAAAGAGCCTTGTTTGTTCCCTTTGAAAAGTGTTTGGAAGGTTTGGGCCTTGCCTCTCATGGCTTTCTTTACACGGATGGTGGCTTTGGGTAGATCCTCACAATAATCTTAGAAAGGCCCGGTTTCACTCTTGTAAATTGTTGTTGCCTATGCAAAAAGAGTGAGGAGACCGTTAATCACTTTCACCTTCATTGTGAGGACACCATTGATCTTTGGGACTTGGTTCTTAACATGGTTGAAGTTTCAAGGGCTATGCTGAGTGACATCCAAGAGCTGCTTCACTCTTGGAAGATTCAAGGGAGGGGTCATCTCAAAGAGGCTATCTAGAACGGTATTCTTGCATTCCTTATGTGGAACATTTGGAGAGAAAGGAATCAGTGTCTCTTTGAAGATTATGAGTCCAACATGCTTTATTTAAAATCTTTGTTTTTGAGGTCTCTCTTGGATTGGGTTGTAGTACTCTTTGTTCCAAATTTCTCATCTTCGAATCTCTTAAATCTTAATTCCTTTTTAGATTTTAGACGCTTGTAGTGTTTGTGTCTCTTGTATACTTTTTGTTTACGAGGGTTTTGCTTTTATTTTATCAATAAATTATTATTCATCTAAACAAATATTAGAGAAGCCTATCATACTGTTGTGTCGTTTAACAGTGTCTCACACTTCAAATCCAACAACGTTTATGAATTAAGATTTTTGTTATGGGGGCCATCTAAAATTGTTAAAATAACCATTCTTTTGCCAAAATTGTTAGAATTGGCATTCATTTATGTTAGCTATAGAACAATTATTTCTTCTTGATGCCTGTGTTGAAGCTTATTAATGCATTATTTCATCGCTGATAAACTTCCTATTTTTGATTTCTATAAGTTGTTTTCTTTGTGAAATTTGATAAATAATGGGAACATGTATTACATTTATACCCCTGAAATTTGCACTCAAATTTGCTGGACATTAATTATCTTTATTTTGCACATAGACTTCTCTTTGCTTTATTTATTTATTTTTTTCTCTTATCATGATTGGGCAAGTATTAGTTCACTCACTGGGTGTTTGGCTTGTCATATTTTGCCTTTTATACAATTAACTTGTGTGTGAAAGTAACAGGTCATCCCTGACTCAATAGCCGGGCTAGAAAATCTTGAGGAGTTTAATGTCTCTTCTAATCTTTTGGAGTCATTTCCCGACTCGATTGGCTTGTTGCAAAAATTGAAAATTCTGAATATCTCAGGAAACAAGCTAGCTGCCCTTCCTGACTCCATCTGTCATTGCTGGTAATTATCATTAACCAAAAAAGAAAAAAGAGTGCCACATTCTTTTCCCTGTTTTATTTTGTTTTGTTTTGTTTTTTTGGGGGGAATGTTTAGTTCTGTCTCTTGCTATCATTCAGGTCATTGGTGGAGTTAGATGTGAGCTTCAACAACCTGACCTATTTGCCGACAAACATTGGTTTGGAATTAGTAAATCTACAGAAGCTTTCAATGCAATTGAACAAGATTCGTTACCTTCCCTCTTCTATATGTGAGATGAAGTCTTTGCGCTATCTGGATGCTCACTTCAATGAGCTCCATGGTCTTCCACATGCGATTGGAAGATTGACTAATCTTGAAATTCTGAATCTAAGCAGTAATTTCAGTGACCTGAAGGAACTCCCTGACACCATTGGTGATTTGACCAACCTCAGGGAACTTGATCTCAGCAACAATCAAATTCATGCTCTTCCTGAAACATTTGGTCGGCTCGACAATTTGACCAAACTCAACATGGACCAAAATCCTCTTGTGATCCCCCCAATGGAGGTTGTGAATGAAGGCGTCGAAGCTGTCAAAGTTTTCATGGCTAAGAGGTGGTTTGAGATACTGGCGGAGGAAGAAAGGATGAGCATGCTTGAGATGCAAGAACAGGGACAGACCAGCGGATGGTTGACTCGCAGCACCTCCTGGTTGAAAGGTTACGTTTCAGGTGTTTCGGAATATTTGGCATCTCCCAGGGGATCTCCTAGAGACCCTTATCTTGATCAGCAACTATGACGCTGGTAAATCATTTCAAGTTGTTCACTTTCTTTTCCAACAATGCCAAGCTGATGAACATCAAAGAGACGGTTTTCAGCTGCTGCAGCATACTTGCTGTTTTCTACTGCGTCCATTCAAGCTTGAGGGTATTGAATATCTTACAATTTTGTTCTTTTTCCAATCCAATTGTTTGCGGAATGAGTTTTTTTTTTTTTTTCTTTTTTTTTGTAGGAAAATTAATCGCTTATAGTTGTACATTCACTAAATTTGGTGTGTTACCCCAACTCTTGATTAACTGATAATAAGAGGATTGTGGAAAATTAATTATGGATCAAATCTTTGGGCCAAGGCCTATAATGTTGGGGATTTGTCAAAGAACTTAATAAAATGGATTTTTGACCCATTTAAGGTTGAATTTGTAAAATAGGGTCGACCGGGCTAAAAATGGAATTTATTTTATCAATGGAGAGAGTTGCTGAAATTTTGATTAGATATTCTGCATAATAAAAGGGGATGTACACTTGTGCAGGACCCAAAATATTCTAGGATTACACTTGCTGAATTTTCACAATTAACCATTCAATTATTATTATTATTATTATTATTTTTTGGAGGTATAAAACAGCCCATTAATTGGGCATGCTAGAGCTGAACTTAGGTGCCTCAATTAGGGCTGTGGTGGTGGGATTGGGATCGTCTCTGGTCCATTTGGACCGGAGGGGATTCAGTCTTTGTTAATGCAGGGGCATAATTTTGTTGTTAATGTAGGGGCATAATTGTTCAAAATATTTTTTGAGGACAATTATACTTCTACAATAACAAGGACTAGAGAAGATCCAAATGCGTGGCAGTGCTCATGAAATTAAGTATTCAAGTGTGATAACAAGGGATTTGACAACCAAATATTAAGTAGCAAATATATGGGAATAAAGAGCGCAATTGGCTTAGGTAGTGTAAAAAAAGAATAAGAAATGATAATTTTTTTCTTCTTCCAATTATCTTTTATCCATCTCTATAATAAGGAAATGAATTCACTATTGAATTTGTTTAGAGTTAACATGAATTTACAAATCTAGTGATTAATTTATTAAATTTATAAAAGAAGATAGTTGTGTACATAGCTTTAAAAAAATGTATAAAATTACAGCGAGTGTGTTGTAACGTTATTAACGGTATTTCTTATAAAAAATTTTGAAATTAAATGTTAACAGTTAAAAAAAAATACTTGTGCATAAGTACTAAATTCTGATTAGAAAGGGCACCAAATCAAATAGAACAACGCACGGCAACAGAAAAATCAGCATACCTTGCATGAGTATGACTGCAAAACTGTCCAGCTGAAACGTATGATAGTGCCGGCAGATTGACAGATTAAAAAAACAGTGTGCTCCTCTTTTCAAAAAAACCAGGGAAATCGAGAGAGAGAGAGAGAGAGAACAGACCAAAGAGGGCTTGGAAGGATATTTTTCATGGTTACAACACAAGGTATACGCTCAAATTCCCTCTCTGTTTTATCTTCTCATGGGTTTTCCTTACCCGAAAATCTCTTCATGTTTTCTTTCCTTTGCTCTGTCATATTGATTGATTGATTGTTGAGGAAAAAATTATGGGTTAGTATGCATTGATGGTTTTCGGTTATACCCACTTAATGATGATTTAGCCAAAATTCCTAAAAACTTTGAGAGCTTAGGTTGTAAACCGAAAATTTTCTCTACACTGTTTGGGTTGTTTCAAATTCGGCTTTCAATGTTACCCATGAGATTACGGCTCCCTTTTGGTTGAGGTAGTTATGTTTGTTTAATCTTCTGGATATTGGCCGATTGACGAATGGAAAATTTTGGGTGGCTTGATCGATTGTAGGAGAAGGAGGTGTTGGGTTGGTGTTCTCTGTATTGGCCGAAATTCGAGCAAATTTGGAGTGTTTGGCTTCTTTTGTTTTAGATTTCAATAATTTGTTCTTGATGGGCAGTACTTGCTAAAATTTCTGGAGGATTTCGGTTGGCTGTTTTTTTTTGGGTGCTGGCCGAAGAAGTATGGATTGGGGTTGTCTTATTTTGTCATCTCTATGATAAATTTTCAGGTACTTGTCCGAGTCAGGGGCTGTGATTGATGAATTGTGAGTTGGGTGATTTCCTTTTGGACGATGATCATGGAGCTAAATTTTCAGAGAGCTGTGGATTGTTGAATTGTAAACCGAAAGATTCATGTGAGTGGCTTTATTGTTTTTAAGTTATAGCATACCATTTATGATAAGATGGTTACAGTATAAGTCAAACTAATACCTATTTGGTAGTAGATGATTGCAAGCTCAAAATCACAAAGGAATTAGATTAACTTTTGTGCTCCTTTGTTTTTGGAGGGTTTGTCCAACTGGTATATGGTGATTAAGATTTCATAGAAATTGCCATTGGTTGCTTAAATTCCTTGAGAATGTTTTAAGTTATTGAAGTGTACAAATTTCATGAATAGAAATCTGGATGGTTTATGCTTGCTGCTTGGTTGATTTTAATAGAAGGATAAATGGAGGAATTTGCTGGTGCCTTTGGGTTTGTAACCTTATTCTTTAAAATGGAATAGAGCTACTATGGCTTCTAAATAATTAAAGTCGTTGAGGAATTTAATACAACCTAGACCTACCAACTATTGGGACCCTCATAATTTCAATGGGACACTGGATATGGACATGTTTACCTGGACACCAGAAAATGGACATATTTACTTGGACTTCGGACAATGGACATATTTTCTTGGACACTAGACAATGGGCATATTACCTGGACATGGACAAAGGACATTTTATTTGGACATGGACAAAAGACAATTGGACTTAAGAATGTAAATTCAGTCATAAATAAAAAGGGGATTTAGTGGCTCAATAAAAAGAAAGATGGTGTATTCATCACCCTTTAACATATAAACTAGATAGTTTTGTTATTTAATCTTGTATGAGCGTTTTGATGGATTTAAATGCTATTGGAAAATTTATATGATATAACGTTGCTGAAATTTTTAGTGAGGTGAGGCATGGTCTTCTCGTTTAAAGTTGGATGAGGTTTAGAGTTAATTTTTCTGTTAAAATATTGGTGATTACAGCAATTTACAAGTTTCTAAGTGGTGTAGTGGATGTCAAGATCATATTGGTTTTATTTTTAATATGCTAGTTAGTCTTTGACCTTTAAGGTATAAATATATCTTAGTTTGGTTAGTATGTGATTTGTTATGGAATTGGATATAAAGAAAAAAGGAAACCAAGAGCTGTCCAGAGATTTTAATCTTGGACAGCTTAGCATCTAGTAGAGTTTGGGGACTTTAAATGGGAGGGGAGGGGAGGAGAGCTGTCCAGCAAATAAAATTCTGGACAGTATAGCCTCGTTCTTAATTTGTGTAAAGTGTAGATCAAAAAAGTTCTATAAACAAGGTTATGTTATGAATTGTAGGGTTTAAGGTGAGGGGGCACTGTTGATAATGGCTTTTTACGGGTTCTCTTGGGCCATCACAGTGAACGTTTTTTTTTTCTTTCATATTTGTTACATTGTTATGTTTAATTAATGTCTAGCACTTTGATTATGAGTTTGTTCTCATAATTATGAGTGACTGATTTTCTAGTTAGGGTTAGAGGTGAAGCTTAGTATTTTTAATGTGTTCTTGGAATGTTTTGGATGTTCTTCCTAGATTAATGATTGAATTTTAGGAATGATTTTAGTTTGAGAAAAATTTCATATTGACAAGTTTTTGGTTCGTTATGATTTTTGGATATTTCAAATTCTTACCTTCTTTGATTTGTTTTGATTTGAGAATATAATAAATTCTTAGTCTCTCTTGTCACATGTCATTGAAATCAAATTTTCAACCAACCCATGTTCAATTATATGCTCTTTAGGTGATTAATGAATGCTCTTCATAGATTTTGATTGCTCTGGAATGGTTTTTGTTTTGAGAAAAATTATATGTTAATAAGGATTTATGATTCATTATAATTTTTTGGATATATCAAATGTATACTTTGGTTGATTTGTTATGATTCGAGAATATATTGAATGCCTAATTTATCTTGTGACCTGTTATTGGATTCAAAGTATTAAACAACCTAAGCTTAATTTATTTTACATTTGGTTAGTGCTTAATTGTTGTAGCTTCTGATTAGGAGAGTTGATTCTCTAACCTAGTCGAGTTAAAAAATATCTCAAGAACACGGTCGTAAAACAATGTCAGGTGGATCTTTGAAGTTTGAAGCCCTAGTGCTTTTCATATTAAATTTTCTTTTAACTCTATTTTAATTAATTTAGCTTAGTTAATTTAATATGACTTTATGTTTCACTCTATTGCTCAACTTCTTAGCGGAAAAACAACAATCAACCCATTTTATTTTTCTGCACGATAATAGAAATTTTACTTGTGATAGCCTGCACTTGTAAACTTCGGTTACAGACACTGTTGAGCATAGCTCTTTACATCATCCATTGTTTAGTTGGACCAAGGATCAGGATGGCAGTGATGTCCCCATATGCAGTATATTTTATGGAGGCTTTTGCACTACCTTCTCCCAGTATTGCGAGTTAACCGTACAAGTAGAAAGCACATCTACCCTGCCAAAAAAAAAAAAGAGAAGGCACATACACCCCTAATTAGTTGGGAAGGTAAAATTTGATAGTTTTTAGAGTGATTGTGGTATAGGAGGGTTTTATGCATTGTTACAATTTCAGTACTTCATGGCCACCTGGGCCCACTTGTTCGAGTAAGTGCTTGAGCATTTATCTGGACATGTAGGCCTTGTCAAGGGCCTCTAACAATTGCAGGATAACTCTGCAATATGCTAAGGGAGACTGCAAGGATACCGATCCTTCCAACTTTTGACTGTAAGAATATTCCTACTCCTATTCATTATCCAGGATTTCGATTGCTATGGTTTTTTTCAACGGTTCAAATTTAATATCAAAATTTTCATAAAAAAAAGCTAAAGTAGAATTAAATTTAGACCGTTGAAAAAGTTTGTTTTAGCATTGTAGTTATTCTTTAGAGTATTTAAGCCAAATCCCACTATATCCATTACAAAAGTGTACAAATAGTGGTTGACATTATTTTAAGATACCCACTTTGCACAGCTCCTAAATTACTAAAGGCCGTACCTCCCGGCCAACCTCCCCATGTGCAGCACATGGCTACCAAATTTCTTTCCAGTTCCAATCCCCAAGCATCAATTATCATCTATCATATAATAAAGACTCACAAAGCAGCTTCATCTTCTCCTTCTCTTCCATTTTCTTCTTCCCCACCTAATTCATTTCGTGAGATCACCTTCAACAAACATGAACCTGTCCAGAACCAAAACAGCAACAACAACAGCAACGTTGTTGCTCTCTCTCTTTGTAACCTTCTGTATCTTCTTATCTTGCACCGACCGGCCGGTTACCGGACGTTCAGCCCTCTACGTGTGGATGCTGGCTTTAGCGGGAGTAGCTTTGGTGGCAACATTGGTAATAGCGGCTGCCCGTGCCACCATGGTGGCATGGATCACAGTGCTGGTGCTGCTAGCCTTTGCTGGAAAGCGTCGGCGTGTGCTTGCTCAACATGGGAGGGAGATCACTGCCGATGTTGCAGTGCAGTTGGTCAAGGTTGTGCTCAGAGAAAGAGGCCTGCTTGCCGTGGTTTGTGCAACAATTGTGAGCCTCATGGCCATGTTTCGCATTAAAGAGGCTGAATAACCTTCTTTTTTTGTTGTTGAGAATTTTGTAAATTGACAGTCAATTGAGAAATACATGTAAGATTGCTTAATTTCCTCCCCCACCCCCCCCCCAGCTAAGGTCGTACTGTTTTAGATTTCTCTATGTTGCCCACTCTTTTGAATGAGATTCCCAGTTAATCATCATTCATTTACATATTGTATAAGCAATTGTTTTGTGTAATCTCACAAGTCTACCAACGGATAACAAATGATACCTAAAATAAGGATTGAGATTTACAATAATTCTTTGTATGAATTATTAGTGATTTGGATAAATAATGTGAGAGAGCTTGTATAGACCTATCTGCTCGGGTAGGTGGTCGAGCAATTTAAAATTTGTATAGACTTATATGCTTGGGTAGGTGGTCGAGCAATTCAAAATTTATTTAGATACTCTGATAAACCTTTTCAAGACAAATTTTGTGTTTTATTTGAAAAAGCGTATTGTTGTGATAAAAAAGTGAAAAGAAATATAGTGAGAAGAGTTGTTTATTTTTATTTTTATGTTTGCTAAATCGTAATAATGCATACAAACATTCCTCACCTTCCAATAGCTTTCAAGTTCCAATTATAATTAGACTTTCTTAATTTAACGGGTTAGGGTCAATTTTATCAACTTTAGTCTATTAATTTTGTATTGGGTCGGTATTAGGTTTGCGAATTGTATTAAAAATTGTTAATCATAAATGCCACATATCAAGTTCAAGTTGTATCGACGTATAAGTATAAAACCTTATAAATCAATCATAACTTAATATATTTTAATTAAAAAAGTCAAACTCTACAACTCTAATTCATTAATTTCACATTAAGTTTATATTAAACCAGCGTATTAAATACCTAAAAGTTGCATTAAAATTCACTACTCCCAACTTGGAATAGGATAATATTTAGTTAGTTATATGTAAGAAATATTTTTTTCTTTTTTCTTTTTTAATGAGACAAAAACATTGTTTAATATGACTAAAAGAATATTTTGACCTGACAAATCTTCCACCTCCAACAATCAATCTTCCTCTTATCAAGAAAACTATTATTCTCCCCAACCAATGAAATCCCGCCAGGTATACATGTTGCAAATTTGCAATGGTCCCGGACCCACTGGTAAAAAACCACGATTAAAATACCAAATAAATGTTCTCAATCTCACTATCTCTTAGTTCAAAGACCATCCTACGGTCAAGGTTTCTCAATGCACACATCGTGGCACAGTCAATCACGATTGTTAACCAATACTAACCAATGACAGCCCGCCACGTTTGATATACGTGTTGTAAATTTGCAATGGCCCCACTGGTAGAGAAAAATCACGATTAATAAATGTTCTCAGATCTCAGAAACTCTTAGTTCAAGGACCACCATCCTACGGTCATGGTTTCTCAATGCACACCAACAGTTCCTCGGCGATCATTCCCATGCTGCAGTAAAAATCCACCACACGACTCCTCCACCTCAACCCTGCCACGTTTCATATACGTCAAATCCTCCACCTCTCTCCCGCCACGTATGACAATACGTGTTGCAATGGTCCCGCTGATCAAAAATCATGATTAAATTCTCACATCTCACTTTCTCTTATTTCAAAGATCATCCTACGGTCACGGTTTCTCAATGCACACCAACAGTTCCTTGGGCGATAATCCCCATGTTGAAGTAAAATCCACTGCTCTCAACTCCACCTCATAAATCCTACACCTCCACATCGTGCCACACAATCTTTCTTTTTCATCAAAAAAATACTAATTCTCCTAAGCCAATGAAATCGTGCCACGTTCGATATAATGGTCCCACTAATAGAACATCACGATAAGATCAGCGTTCCAGTTCCGCAGTTTGGTTTGCCTTAGCGAGAAAGAAAACGAAAAAAGTCAAATAAATTTATTTTCGCATTAAATAAAAATAATAATTTCTTATCCCCCAAGCCACCGATATACGTACGCAGGCTATAAAAGAAAGGGACCGAGAAACGGGGGGGCTAATAGCGGCTTACGGGAACGCTGAAAGCACTCAGAGTAACCCAATACTCGTTTCTTTCTCCGATTCTCTCCTAAGTAACAGCGTAGACATTTAACGGTTCTTGATTTGTTCTTTGATTTGTCGAATTAGGGTTAGGAATACGTGGATTGCGAGTTAATAGTTCCACTTTTGCGGCTAACCGGGACGCTGTTTCGGAGCTACTATGGAGTTCGGGAAGGTGATCAAGGTGGGGTTTTTAGAAACTTTTGCTCCTTTTTTGTTTTTGTTTTGGGTTTAGGTGCTGAGACAAGGTTGGGAAATCGGGATGATTTGTTGTGTTTTATTATGGGTTTGTTGGGGGTGGGGATATCTTTTAATCCGTTTGGTTGCTGAGAAAAGGGTTGGATTGTGAATTTAGTTTTTGATCTGCATGTAATTGAGGCTGATTTTCGAATGTTCTTGCTTGTTTTACATTATTATTCTTTGTTTGGTCACTCATAAAACGTCGGAAAGAAATTGACTTTAACGTGGGAAACAAAACTGATTATTTATTTTGCTTTGCTTCCTGATGAAACTGTACGGATTTTCTTGTTGGATTTTTCGTTTTGTTTTGCATGGTTGCTGAAAATCGGAAATTGAGGGAAAAATAAGGAATTAGGTAACTGAATGTTGAATTTATACTTGGGGTTATGGGAAATTGTCCGTGGAAAAAGGGATAATTAGGGTTTCGTTATTATTACAATATATATTTTTTTTAATCTCAAATCTACGAATGATTCGGTTTTGGAGTCAAGACTGGTATTTGGTTGTTTGCGCAACATTCTGTGAGCTCTAAGCGTTTTCTGGTTTTTATGAATTTGGTATTCGATAGTGTCATTGGTTGGAAGATGCTATGTTTGCTTGTTTCAGTGCTTTAGTTTTAGATCGAGACAATTGTTACTGTAATTAGCTTGCTGACACTGCTTATTCATATACTGGGACCAGTTGACCTGTTTTGTAGACCGTACAATTTATGAAGCTTCCTGCTGATTTACTTTTGGCACCAAATAAAAATAATTTCAAATAGGGTTCGCGTTCTAATTATCAAACATGTGAATATATTGCTATGGCTATACCTAATTGGTGTGGTTTCATGTCAGTTAATATTTTGAAATGTCACACTTTGAATGGAGCCCGTGCTTCAAACTTAGTAGTTGATTTCAGGTTTGAGGTTTTACAGATTAAACATAGCCCGTGCTTGAAATGCAAGTAAAATTTGGTTAATAGGCCTAAAAATTTCACTGATCATTATTCTGGTGCCTTTTAAATGTAAATATTGTGGGGTAAAGGCTCGGAATCTTATTTTATTATCATTACAAGTGATAAAGAACTGTAAAAGAAAAAGGAAAAAATGTTGACCAGTATTGGGCTTGTGGCAGGTTAAATTTGAAGATACTTTGAGGCGCTTTACTGTTCCTCTTGATCCTCTAAATGGAGGACTGGATCTCGACATGGCTGGATTGAGGGCAAAGATCCTTAGTCTTTTCAATTTCCCTGCTGATACTGATTTTACCCTAACTTACTTGGATGAAGATGGTGATGTTGTAACACTTGTTGATGATGAGGATATGCGTGATATGATGAGTCAGGATCTGAAATTCTTGAGGATTGAGGTACAACTGAGCAATGACAATGCTGGTAAACCATATGGTGGTTCAAGTGGAAGTTCTACCCCATTGAGGTCTCCTTACGTCCAGCAACCATTTTCAAATATTAAAAATGGTGTTGTTAAAGTTATGAAGTCTGTGCCGCAGGCACTTCGTGAACAACTTTCTCCTGAAGCCCAGCATCCATTTCCAAATGTTAAAGCTGGTGAATCTGGTGGTGTTGAACCTCTTCCAGTGCCACAGCCACTACGTGAACCACTGTCGAAGCTTTGTCTTGACATGGCTTCTAAAGCTGCCTCCAGTCCTGTGCCTGCTGATCTGCTTGACTTCTTGTTGAAGATAGGACAGTCCTACATGAATGTGGATTCCCACACCCATGCTGGTGCAGAATCTTCATGCACACAGGATGTTGCTCGTGGTTCAAATGCTGCAAAGGATGGAGACATGGAAGATGTGATGCCAAAGTCTGAATTTGTTGACCCAGCAACCAAAAACAGTTGTGATGTGAACACGGGAAACGTGACAGTGAGTGTTGGGGCACCGGTGACCTCGCTTCCTGCTTCTGTTGATTTGAATTTCCCTCCCAGTGATTCTAATCTGTCAGGTGTCAAACTTGTGAAGTTTGCACCAGTTGTATCAAATGTTCCTGCTGGAGACCCCTGGAAAGTCAACAAGGACGGTTGCAGAGTCACTAAGCACGGCAACGGTTTCAAGTCTTTTGGTTGTGATGCATCGGCAAGTTCGTCTATTCCTACAAGGCCTAGCCCGATTGCTAATTTAAGTGGTAATCCTATGAGTCAGTGTCCATTTGCTGGCATACCCATGGTAAATGGATCTTCAATTCCTTTTGCTAACCATCCATTTAAAAGGAGCCATAGTCACACTGCGTCGATGGGCGGCATGTTCCACAAGGGTATACAATGTGATGGCTGTGGGGTTCATCCCATTGTTGGACCTCGGTACAAGTCCAAAGTGTAAGGAAATTATTTTTGCTCTGTTGTTCACTTGTTATTGAAGCTTTTTCAGGAACCTCATTGTTGAAGCTAAAGTTGAAAATTCCAATGCAGGAAAGAAGATTTTGACCTTTGCAGTATTTGCTTCTCAGAAATGGGTAATGAGACTGAATACACTAGAATGGACCGCCCTATGCCTTTTCGACATGCACGGTCTCTCAGGGGATTACATGAGCAAGTGTGTAGATTCTTTATCTGTTTGCTTCTCTTTCTATCTCTTTTGTTTACCAACTTATTTTCTTTCATTTTCATTTGAACCCTCAGGTGAACTCTCCTTGGGCTGGAGCCCCTGTATTGCCACATGATCTGTATAGAAGTCGTCCTAGGCTTGACAGTCGCTTCATTCTTGATGTTAATGTGATCGATGGTACTATTATGGCCCCATCTACCCCATTTACTAAGATATGGCGGATGCGCAATAGTGGAAGTTTAACATGGCCAAGAGGAACTCAACTTGTCTGGATTGGAGGAGATCGATATAGTGATGCACCTTCAGTTGACTTAGAGGTGAGCGTGTGACAATATATGCTAATTCATCTAATGTACATGCCTTAACATTATGTCTTTCCTGAGATTTTGTGAGTTTTTTCTTAATCAACCCTTTCAACCTGTTGCCAGATTCCTTCTAATGGTGTTCCCGTGGACAAGGAGCTTGACATTGCAGTTGACTTCACAGCACCTGCATCTCCTGGTCGATACATGTCATACTGGAGGATGGCTTCTCCATCCGGTCAGAAGTTTGGGCAACGTGTTTGGGTTCTTATCCAGGTAACCTAGTGTTAGATGCATTGCTTTTGTTTTCTGAATGTATATATGCTTTGATAATTTAATAATCTCTTTTTTCTTTACTTTTTTTCTCAATAATAAATTCAGGTTGATGCTTCCTTGAAGGACTCATTTTGTGTTAGCCTTGAAGATTTGAACTTAAATCTCCCCCCTGTCAACTGTGGGTCTAAAGGCCCTGAAATTACAGGTGTGAATGTTCAACCTGATGGTGAACTTCTCCAGCCTGGCAACTCGAACGCTGGCACAGAACCAATGAAACCAGTGGTTGACGAGCAGCCTAGAAAGGACCATGATCTGAATTTTCCGATAAATGATGCTTTACTCGTTGGCCAAGGCATCTCTTCATCTGCAGCACCAGAGGCTGTGTCGTACCCCATTGTTGATCTCTCCGAGGTTGCTCCGGCATTGCCCACCCAGGCACCATCAAATGCACACCCCCCCACTCCTACAGCACCTACCCTGGTGCCATCCGTTGTTGTGGTTGGGCCAACATCATCAGCTCAAGGAGCCGTTGCAAAGAATGCTGCTGTTGAGGAGACCCTCCTTAAGGAACTCGAGGAGATGGGTTTCAAACAGGTTGATCTGAACAAGGAAATCCTGAGGATAAACGAGTACAATTTGGAGCAGTCTGTGGATCATCTCTGTGGTGTTTCTGAGTGGGATCCCATCCTTGAAGAGTTGCAGGAGATGGTAAGTCTTTTTTGGAAAGCATGAAGAAGTTTTAATCGTTAGTTTTCTCGTTTCCATTTTCTTTTTTTTTAGCCTTTTCTCCCGTCTTTGCTTGTAATGATAGTAATTGTGGTTTGTGTGGGTGTAGGGTTTTTGTGATAATGATACAAACAAGAGGCTGCTGAAGAAGAACAACGGGAGTATCAAGCGTGTTGTCATGGATCTCATCAGTGGGGAGAAGGCTTAGTTGAAGGCTCTGTTTCTAGTAGTATATATAACTGAAAAGATGTTAATATTATAAATAAATGCACTGCTAGATGAAAGCCTTTTTGTTGCATTAGGATGGTTTCCTTTTCTAGGGGGAAACATTGATCCTGGCGTGTGTTTTGGAATCCTAAAAAAACTGACGTGATATCTGTTTCTAGTCTTCAATGTATATGAAACTTTGTGTTCTGAATATATTATGTTATATTATAGCAATGGTGTTTATCTTTTATGTCTACATTATGAGCTGTGAATTATAAAATCACAGACGTGGGGTTAATAAAGGGTTTTTAACTTTGAAGGTACCAAGACAGATGGACTGACAAAAGGATGCAGCATGCTAATTTCCTTTGTGCAATTGCCAATTATGTGGATGAAACTTCTCATTTGTTGGGCCCTTGATGTCTTTTGTTTTGTTTTTTTTTTTTTTTTTCTGTTTTAAAAACAAATCTTTTACATTGTATCGGAATATTTTTTTCAAATTAAAATTACAAAATACCCTCCAAAGCACGTTGACAACGATGAAGAAGCATGTAGAATGTAATTTCCAGCAGGGAAAAGTGGCATATAATCAATCATTCCGATTTCGTCCATTTCGAACTTGACAAACCAAGGAACAATTATCGAGTTAGAAGACAAAAAACATACGACCCAACACGTTTTGAAGGAAAAACATGATCAAGTTCCTCGCCAAGATACGCAGAGAATCTAGTGATCAAAGATACGTAGAGAGAAAATATGATTGAATTCTTCAACACGAATAGTCAAAAGAATTTTAGTGAAAGATAAAACCGAAGTAACTTCACTCTACCTAGCCCTGAGCCCTCTATGGACTGCTTTTAATATTCTAGAAAAACTAGTTTGGTTTGGTGGAAAGGAAAAATTTAGAAACCGTACTATGGTAATTGGAAATGGAAATGGAATGCTCTTCCTTCCTAAGAAGAATGAAGATTCTTAATGCCATCGAAGGTATCTTTTCTTTCCTTGATTTGGAGAGAAAATTATTATGATCATTTTGTAACAAATAAGATGGTTATGACTGGACATTTATAATCATCGTTGATGCTAAAAATAACAATAAAGTTGCAACCTTTATGATCTGATTGGGTTAGATGAAAAGGGTATGGCGACATAGATGAAACTTTGTCATTTTAGCCTTGAAAGACAAGAAAGAAAACTCGGTGTACAAGAGTTTTATCCGAAGGGCATTATTGATTAGAGAATACATGACTGACTGCAACCCTAGTCTACACTCTATACATTTTTATTGAAGTAATTAAGTGAAGTGAAATATAAAAAAAGTAGTAGAATTGTGTAGAAAGCTAAAGGGTAGGAGCTAGTCCAGGCATTTCTTATTGAGTGGGTTGTCGCATGGCCCATGTTGGCAAGATGTGTTTCCATGTGCTTTTGATTAATTTATGGCTCCCACACTCTTTACTACAATATTCACAAGTCCCTCTCTCTCTCTCTCTCTCTCTAAGTTCTTTTATTGAACAAAGCCTCAAATCTCTTCCATGATTTTGTCTGCGGATCAAGAGTGAAGCTCTGAACCCACGGAGATTAAATTAGCTGAAAAACCCATTATCTCATTTAATTAATCTCCATAATGGGTCATAGGATTTCAATGATTTTTCACTTCCTGAAGGCTTGTTGATTGGATATCTTCTCCTGCTTCCCTTTCTAAAGGATTCCCCTCTTTTCCCCATGAATTTTCAAGATATCTCTTTGGGCTTTGAGCTTTGTTCTAGTGTTTGGTGTCTCACACACGCATGACACGCTCTACCTCTGCTTTCTCTCTCAGTTGCACATGTGGGGTTCTATGCTTTTGCCTCCTCAAGGCATGTAGAGTACGGCATCAAACTGCTGAGTTTTGATCTCTGGACCTGAATTCTTGAGATGTGGTTATGAGCAGCAGAAAATACCATAGAGCATGTCTTGTAGACTTCTCTCTTTTTGTGTCAGCTTATCCATTCACTCTCTGCACTAATAAGTTTTTCAATGTTTTCCTTTTTGGGTTCTGATATGTGACTTTTACCATAAAGTACATAATAGTTGCTAGAGCCTAGAGTTCATTGGAAGATAGATGTTAAGTTCATTGCTTTCTTAAAAAGATGGAATCTGAGAGTAGGTTCTACTCAGCTGATGAGTTCAAGTTGGATGCAAAATGGCTGATTGATCCCAAGCATCTGTTTGTGGGGCCTAGAATTGGAGAGGGAGCTCATGCCAAAGTGTACGAGGGGAAGTAAGTTCAGAGCTTTTCTTGAATAGGATTCTTGTTCTTCAGTTATTTGGTCTGCAGAAGTGAGAATTTCGTTACTTTGACCTCTGGGCAATGCTTTTTCTCTCGTGTGGGAATTTTGTTCTTGCTTTAGAGAACTATTATTTAGATCTGCAAAGTACTTGCTTAGTTTTGTCAGATTCAAGAGTCCCATCTTTGTTTTTGTTGTGCGTTTTCTATATAACTATTCAATGGATTTATTAAGCAATTACTATACAGATTCCACATTGTCTAGGTTATTTTTTAAGGTTTTGTCAATAATTCAATCAATTTTCTTATTTTGGAGGCCTGATTTTGATTGGAATAGCATGCTTGCATGGAATTGCACTTTAGTAATCACTAATGAATCTGGTTTGAGCTCCTAAATCAGAGATGAGTTTCTTCAGTAATATATTGCAATGTGGTATCTGTTTATGCTGCAAGTATCTCACTCTCCAGTTTTTGGTGATGGGGGTTCTCTTCAGATACAAAAGTCAGACTGTTGCTATTAAAGTTGTTCATAAAGGAGAAACTCCGGAGGAGATTGCCAAGAGAGAAGCTCGGTTTGCAAGAGAAGTTGCAATGTTGTCTAGAGTTCAGCATAAAAACTTAGTGAAGGTTGAATTTGATTTCAAGGCGCTTATGATATTGTATTATCATTTATCAACATCTGATAATAAATATTGAAACCTTGTGTCAACAGTTTATTGGTGCTTGCAAGGAGCCTGTAATGGTGATAGTTACTGAACTTTTATTGGGCGGGACTTTGCGTAAATACTTGCTGAACATGCGGCCGAGGTCCTTGGATAGACGTGTTGCTGTTGGGTTTGCACTTGATATTGCTCGTGCTATGGAATGCTTGCATTCTCATGGGATCATACACCGCGATTTGAAACCTGGTAATCTTTTCATTCCTATGTTTTATTCTTTTGATGTAGGTTTCATTAGGTTAAGATCTGATCTGGATTGGTTGAGAATGTCTCATATGTGTGAATTTACTGATGAACTAATAAAATTGTGGAATCTTTAATACACATTTCAACTTTCTTTATAGGATTGCATATTCAGACTTCTATAAATAAGTTCCCCCATGTTGATCTTTTGTTGTCGATTATTCATTATTACTTGGATAAGTTGATCGAAATGCAATTTCCTAATTTAGCTCTCATTTATCAATATCATCCTATCCTTGTCTATCACTATTGCTCTATCATCCAACTTTCTTTTAGACCTAATATGCTATATTGACCTTTTAGTGCCAATTTGCCATCATTCGAGTTTTTTAACACACTCCAATAGCCTTGAGTTGGAATCTTGAAGTCGAAACTAAAATCATAAATAGGAAAGAGTAGGTTGTCATCGTTGCCAAGTTATACTTGATGTTAATATTTTCAGTTTATTTGACTGTGGAAGAGAATTCAAATATGCCTTGTGGTTTTTACCTCATTTATATGTATAGTTCCTCTAACATCAATTTCACAAGCTGGAGTCATGATTTCAAATTGTAAATTTTATTTATGGCTGTAGAAACGTTTGGTAAGTTTTGGTGGATGTGTTTCAGTGCAGTCATATGCTTGTTCATTCAAGTATTATCAAATTAGGCTAACCTTTTGGTGTAACCTATTAGGAGAAGATAATAGTAAAAGACTTTTTTCCCTCTTATGGCATATCTATGTTGTTGTTTGGAAATAAATCATAAGGGAAGATTCAGCAGGTAAATCGACAGATGTAAATTCGAGAAGAAACTTCTTGAAAGAAAAAAAGACATTACATTCTTCTAGATCCGGGTCAATGCCAATCAATATGTTCATTCAATTGATTATCCTATGTCATAAGCTTGAATACTGAAAAGGAAGTTTGAAGTTAATAAAGTTACTCGGCCAAGATGAGTAGATTTTTGGAACTATGAAAGCGAAGTTCTCCCTCAACCAAAGGCTGAAAGATGAGATCACGGATTTAATCCCGATTGGTGTAAGAATTGAGTGTGCCTATCAAACGAGGGGGGAAAAAAAAAAAGAAAAAGAGAGATAGCTTTCTTCAAGCGAATCTGAGGCTCTCTTGGCCTTCTTGTTCATATAGCAAAGTGTGTGAGCCTTGTTCATTCCGAATCCTGATTTGTTGATCTTGTTGATAAAGCTTCTTTTCTTTCCCTTTCTGGGTGCAATCAGGGTTAGTTTCATCTTCTTTTTAGTAATTCTCTTTGATTCACTACCTTCTTTGAATTTCTTCTCATACCAGCTTAAGTTTGACATATATTTTGCATTTTCTTTTCATTTTCTGTTTAACACTAATTTGTTGGTGCAGCCGATTTCTTCGCTTATATGCAGTTAAATTTTTGAAGAATTGTTTGGACAGTTAAATATTTTTAGAGTTGCAGTCATCCTCTCTACTATCTCATATGTACTGTGTAGAAAAGAAAGTTTCAGAATTAATCATCTTTACTATCTATCTTTTTAATTATCTCATGTATTGAAATACTTGAGAGCTTACCATCAACATGATTTACCCAACACAATGTATGTGGCGTAGCAGGCATTTCTTATGTTTTCAAAATTATGCGAATTCAAAGAAACAATATTTGCCTAGTGAAGATGGACTTCGTCTTTTGGTTGTGCAGAAAACTTACTCCTGACTGCAGACCACAAAACAGTTAAACTAGCAGATTTTGGTTTAGCAAGGGAAGAGTCATTAACAGAGATGATGACCGCCGAAACTGGGACGTACCGTTGGATGGCTCCAGAGGTAGTTCTTTAGGAAAAGAAGTAGTTTTGTTCTCCTTTACTGCTACCTTCACCTATTTCTCATTTTATGAATGAGCACATAAATATGGCTTGACTGCATTTTATTGGCGGCAGTTGTACAGTACTGTTACATTAAGGCAGGGAGAAAAGAAGCATTATAACCATAAAGTGGATGCCTATAGCTTTGCAATTGTGTTGTGGGAGCTCTTACACAACAAATTGCCTTTTGAGGGAATGTCAAATCTCCAGGCAGCATATGCAGCTGCTTTTAAAGTAAAAGATATTTTCCCTATCTACATATTATGTTACCATGTTGTTATATTGATTAATGCAGTACCTTTTTGTTACTGATAAATCTAACTGATAATTTTATGGGGGTAATTTCCCATATTTCAGAATGTAAGGCCTAGTGCAGAAGACCTCCCAGAGGAATTGGCTACCATTCTAACTTCATGCTGGCAGGAGGACCCGAATGCTCGGCCGAATTTTGGCCAAATAATCCAGATGCTACTTAACTATCTTTACACCATTTCTCCTCCAGAACCCTCAATTCCTCCTCGAATTTTCATGTCTGAGAACACGGTATTGCCGCCCGAGTCTCCGGGTACAAGCTCGTTGATGGCAGTGCGCGATGGCACGGGGGACACACCCAAAGCAGAGATGGAGGACAAGCCAAAGGGTTTCTTTTTCTGCTTCAACCAGTGCTATTAAGTATTAACCCCCTGAATGGTAAATGAGGATCGAAAACTTCGTCCTTCCCGTCAAAAGTGGCTCAAGGGAAGCTTAGTAGATAATAGGTTCTAGTCTCACAAATGCATTGGATGAAATGTTATATGTTTAAATGATCATTTAACATCTCATTGAAGTTCACTTCTGTTGTCAGATTTCTCTGCCTTATGTGTATCTGATGCTGCTGTTGATTTCACCAAACACAGTAGGATGTTAGCTCCATAACTGCTAACTAAAGTAAAATGTAAACTACGAATAATAATAATATAGTATTTGTTGACAAAAGGCCCGTTCAAAGGATTTTCAGATTCAGCAATCATAGTTGGCTTGTGAAAACATAATAGAGAACACCTGGGGGACTAGAGCTAAGCTCCAAACAAGAGTATACAGATTGAAAATTGGGTAACTTCCCTGAAAAATTCCTTTAAAAGATCAATTTTCATAGGGCGATCCGTGACACTTTCTCCGTTGGGACTCATCTGGGAAAACTTTATATGCCTAGACAGAAAATCTCCCTCCTGGAGATCCAACTGTGGGTGAAGCTAAAGCTGCATTACTTGCCATTAGATCTGCAGTGGCGAAAAGGCTCAATAATATCGAAGTAGAGGGTGACTCACGAGTGGTGATCTCTACATTTCTCTATCAAGCAACCGCTGGAGTGGCAATTGGACCTTTTTATCTCTGAAGCTGTCAGCTTTTGCATGAATTGGTTCTGCGGTAAAACTCATTGCAGTGATAATTGGCCTGTGCATACCCTTAAGTGACCTCAAGCCCCTTTGTTCCCCATCCCATCATTTTCTTTGATTTGTTCTTGTTGGGTTTTTCGTGTATTCTGATTTTTGTTTGTTCGCTATTTGCCCAGGAAAAAAAAAGGTTGAGAAAACATCATATCCATGGAAGAAAATAGCCATATCTTATTGTTGGCTTAGGATAAATAAAAAAATCACTCAATTCTCCCTCTCCCTGAGATTGAGACATCTGAAAACTGTTGGAATACCGAACAAGATCATATTGCTCTCTTGGTACAAAATCTCTTAAGGCCAGCCACCATAGGGTTAAAGAATGCATCTAAGTATCCTCTTGGTACTACAACAGGGGAAATCCTTTTATAGTCTGACAATGCATGCAGATCATATGGTTTACCAGTAGTCATTGCAGGAACATGATCCCTCTTTGAAATGATGGAAGCGATTCCGATCCCTAACAACAATTTCTCTATTATATACCTTTGAGATTACCTTTGTGGCATTGTGGCAGTCTGTACACACTCTAAGGTTCTTCGATATTCTGATTGTAGTTCCAGGAGTTGTTCTGATAAGACCAAAGACAATGGCCAACTTCTCGCTATGGTGAGAGACTGAAGCTTCCGTATCATCTTCCTCAGCATCCAGTCTTGCATCTGCTGGGTTGGGCACATAGCCGGCGGACTTGATCCGTTTTATCATGTCTTCTATTGCACTATATATCTCCTTTAAGTGAGCATGCCCGTCATCTTCCGAGAAGAATTCATGAACTACTCCATCCAACTCGATCAAGCTACCACCTGGTGGCTTTTTAATTCCCTTCTCCCGCATCTGACACCTCACCCTCAGCGCATCCTCGCGTCTACCAACCGATGCATAAATATTTGATAGAAGTATGTAATCCCCACTATGAGCAGGCTCCAAACTGGTTATGCATCTAAATGATTCTTCCCCAATTTCAACATTTTTGTGAACCTTGCATGAAGCCAACAGTGTTCTCCAAACAACGGCATTGGGTTGGATGGGCATGTTCTTTATAAACTGATATGCCTCTTCAATTGACCCCATTCGACCAAGAATATCAACCATACAACCATAGTGCTCAATTCTTGGTTCAATACCAAAATCTTTACTCATACTGACGAAAAGACTTCGACCCTCATCAACCATACCTGCATGACTACAAGCAACAAGAGCGACAAGGAAGGTTACATCATTTGGCTCAATATTCTTTTCCCGCATCAAATAGAAGAAATCCAGAGCCCTTTCCCCCTGTCCATTACTAGCTAGACTTTGAATCAGTGCTGTCCAAGTGTGGACGTTTTTTGAAGTCATTTTATTAAAAACTTCAATAGAACTGTCTAGAGACCCACACTTTGCGTAGAAATCTATCAGTGCAGTTCCAAGAGTAACAGTGAGCTTCATTTTTTTCTTCTTTATATAAAAATGGACCCATTTACCAGTTTCTAAAGCTCCAAGGACAGCACAAGCATAAAGCACACTGACCATGGTGACCTCATTGGCCTCCACATTGGCCTTTTGCATTTCATGAAACAGATCAAGAGCCTCTCTACATCGATTTGCTTGACTATAACCAGAAATCATGGCACTCCATGCCACGACATCTCTTTGATCCATCTGATCAAACAGTCTTCGTGCAGTATCCACCTCACCACATTTCGCATACATATCAACAAGAGAAGTCATCAAAAGAAGGTTTTTCTTTAATCCATTTGCCTCTATATGCTCATGAATCCACTCCCCCAATTCCAAATCAGCCAACCTCCCACATGCCGTCAAAACACTAATCATTGTAACCTCATCAAACCCAACTCCCAATTCTCTCATTCTACAAAATAACTTCACAACCTCCTCCCAACACTCGCTCTTTGTGTACCCAGCAATCATCGAATTCCACGCAACAACATCCCTCTCCGACATTCCATCGAACACCCGACGACCAACTTCAACTCTACCGCAATTGGCATACACGTGAATCAAAGTGTTCTCAACAAACCCACTTGACCCAAACCCACGTTTCACAATGTGGGCATGAACCTGTTCACTTTCACATAACGCTCTTAGTCTAGAGCAAGCCTTCAAGATGCTAGGAAAAGTAAATTCATTGGGTTCTACCGAGCTTTCGAGCATTTTCTTGAACAAAAGTACAGCATTATGAGGAGATTGCTTATATATGAGACCCCTAATCACGATGTTGTAAGCCGACGAATCAGGTTCGTCCATTTCTCGGAAAATCGAGCGCGCATAGTCCATGGCGTTGGGGAGAAGTATGGCAGCAGATTCGAGGAGGTTCTCGGCAATGGCTGGGTTGAGGACGAGGCGTGTTTTGATGAGGTGGGCATGGATTTGGTTGAGGTCTTTGGTCGTTTTGCATTGTTGTAGAATTAGGGTTTTGGGTTTTTCTGGGAACTGGGAAATGGTAGTTATGGCAGTTATGGGTCTGGCGGGAGAGACTGTAAGTGTGGAGACCATGTTGTGCTGGCCTTGAACGCCAAAAGCCGAAAGATTGCTTCTCTAGCGACAATCAAACTCAATCGCAAAATTTCTTATATGTGAAAAAAAGTACAACACATGTACTGTAAGCCAAATCTTAGGTAAACCTTTTGTGGACATCTTTGGGCCAGAACCCGATAAAGAGTAATTTCACTCTTGTGTATTTCTTGTGTTACTCGCACAAAAGATTTTTAAATAGGTGAGTTCCGTTCCTTGGAATGAATCGGTGAATGAGGTAATTTTTAAAACCATAATTTGATCAAAATTCAATAATAATCAATTATAAAGCAAATAAAAAATCGGATAATAAGTGATTCCCAAGCCCATATGCCTCTGTCATGTTACCTACGGAGTATAATAAAGGTGATTGTAGTTTGTAATGCCTCAATGATGACTTTGACAATACTTCTATTTATAACAAATTACAAGATATACACTTGGCTTTGAAATACAAATTTCAAACATAGCAAACTTAAATCAAAGATAAGTTTATTAACAGCATAACACTTGGAATATTAGATAAGATGTTATCTAATATCTCATTTAACTTGGTCTTCAGTTTTATCTCTACTTGCTTTATCATGTGTATTTAAAGCTGAGGTGGTTATTCCAATCCTTCGTGTAAACCTTTTGTGGACATCTTTGGGCCAAGACCCGAAAAAGGTAAGAGGGCATTTGTGGTGAAGCTGGTGTATGAGCTGATTTCACTTGGGCGTTAGCTAATTTTTAATGGTTCAGATTTAATTTTAATTTTTTTACAAAAAAGAGAGAAACTAAATCAAAGCGGTTGAAAAAACCTAAAGAAAAGTTTAGGATTTATAGTACCTAAACCAAATCCAAGCCAATGATATACACATAAAAGTTAAGGATTTAGGGTCTGTTTAGTTGTACGTTTAAGAGACGTAAAAATGCGTTTAACACTCAAAAAATCTATTTGAAGACAAAAAAATCCATTTGAAGACAAAAGTACCTGTTTGATAGAAAAAAATTTGAAAGTTATTTTAATGGTCTAAAAATCTTAAAAATGGTTAAAACGCATTTTTGACAAAAGTTTAAAAATAAAGATTTTGCTGAAAATCACTTTTTTACTTAAAAACTCTATTTTTCGAACAAAATCCCAAACATGTTGATGCTGTCCAGATGATAAGTGATTCCCTTGCCCATTATGCCTCTGTCATGTTACCTACAGAGAATCCACTTAGGTCCTATTCCCTGAAAGGCATTCTATTCCCAATCCAAGGAATGAGGTTGAATCTAATCGTTTGATATTGACAAATGACAAAAGATGGAGAATAAGATGCACCTTTATTATCATATGAGAATAGACAGACATTTTCCTGTCTACAAATTGCTGCATGTGCCCATTACCAATTAAAAATTATCCAAAGTTGTGAAGAAATTAATTAAGCCATAATGAGAAGGAGCTATGACTTGGGATTCCCTCCCAATTACCACTATGGCCGGGAAACCACTTCCCGTGATTACCATCTTCTTTTTCCGACCATGGAAAGTATGACCAGTGTGATCTCCAACGACCTCAAAAATGAGTACAAGCAGCATCAAAGACGGTTATTTGAAGACAAGGTTCAGCTGGTCGATGACGACGACGACGAAGTAGTTGAATTTCTTAAGAAGAAGAAGAAGAAGAAGAAGGAGAAGAACAAGAACAAGAACAAGAAGAGAGAGGGAGTTGCAGGTGGAGGAGAAAGCGAGCAAGAAGACGACGAGTACGAGGATGGGAACAGCGACGGTGACGAAGGACCCGTCAAAGTGGAAGTACAAAAGCGCGGCTATGGAATTTGGAGGAAGACCTTCAAAGTGCGTTAGGCTTTAAAGCAGCTGGGATGATGAAACTAGAATTTTAGGAGAAATGAAGGCAAAAAAATAAAAAATAAAAAATTGGGAGGTTCATTTCAAATAAATACTTAAAATTTAGGAGATACTTTTAAAATTTTGTAACTTTTTTTTAAATATTTGAATATTCCAAACCTCCCAAAGCTAAAGATGGTTTCGCCCTTGCTTGGAAGCAAGCGGACTATAGTTGATAGAAAGTTAGGGTGAGAGTTCGAGTCTTGAAATAGTTATCTCAATAGTGAATCCTATTAGGATTAGTTGCATTAGGTTTCATTGATATTCTAATAGAGCTGGGTCAGGCTATAGGTCAATCGAACTTAAGGAAGCGCATGTGGTTCTCACCGTCTAGGCTACTTATGTGCGGCTCCTAACGAGTAGGCGTTATTATAGTTACGTTCAAGTAAAATACTGATAATTAGTCTCGTTCGTCGGCTTTTATATATATAATATGCCTGTTTTTAATGTCACCAAACTTTTCTGTTGTTGGTTAAATGGCATGCTGACAAATGATATATAACACACACCCATGTGTTGCATTAAAACCTGAAAAAGAAATAAGATAACCCTAATATAGAAGTAGGGCCGGGTCCATTGATTTTGAGACCCAATGTGATAAATTTAAAGTAAATTTTTTTTTTTTTTTTTTCAAAAAAAAAATAATAATATTAATTATTGTCGTTGAATTATATGTGTAACCCAGAATATCAAATGCGGATGAATAAGTTTCGAGTAATGCTAAAAATTATCTTTCTTGTGTCACTCTAAAAATGAGGTAGCTTTTAAAATTACCATTGACTTTGCGATTAATCATTATTAAATTTTGATTAAATGATGATTTTAAAAGACACCTTATTCTTAGAGTGACAGAAAAGAGACACGAGAATGACTTTTAAAATTACTTGTAAGTTTCACACAACGTCCTAACCCATTCACTGATTCACATACCCATCCCGTGGACTCCTACGACATAATTAAGTCCTGCATCTTTTTTTTTTTTTTTTTTTTTTAACATGTTCACACAAGAGGGGAGAGGGGAGATTCGAACTAGTGACCTTTGCTTTATAAGGCGTGGTCCCTAACCAATCGAGCTACCTCTTGGGGACAGTCCTGCATCTTTTAGTACGCATGTAAAAGAATATGAGATAATTTCCTATAAATAATTTTAAAAGAATAATATAAAGGTATTCTAAATTTGCTTAATTTTCTTATTACTGGGAAGTTGTTAGAGCATATGATAAAGGACATAAATCTTGATCATAAAGGAGGATTGTATTATCCTAAATTTAGGGACTTGATGGGGATTTTGATGAGATTGAATTTCTGGAATTTGATTAGAATTAAATTGAATTTGAATAAATTCAAATTATTTGTAAGCTCGGTAATTAAATAAAGTCTCTTGTACACAATCATATCAAGTAATAAGAGTAAAAGTATAACCATACCGGGTTCTATCCTGATGGTGAACATGTGTATTTAATACTGAACCACCGTAAATCCTTAAGTCTCTCATTTCTCTCTTTATTTTACTTTTATATTTAATTTTCATTTTATTATTAATTTTTTCATGGTATTAAAATCATCTACTATCACCGGTGTTCATCATTCCCTTTTTTCTTCTTCTTGTTTTTGGCCTACTACACAAAATACAGCCACTTCACCTACTGATCTCCTTTGTTCTGATCTCTTTCAAACCATCTCTTACTTCCCGCAAATCTACTGCATTTAACATTCATTTTTCTTGATTCTTTCAAGCCTTCATGGCGGCTAATTTTTTTTTTTTTTTTCTGAATTCTTTGCAATTTCCTTTCGAGGCTATGACCTAGTACAAAAAGTCACTATGATCCCAAGAGATCAAGCATGTTGTAACACCTCGGTCTCATATTGGGAAGATGAGAAGAAGCTCACATAGAGTGGGTGGTTTATAAAGATAGTCATAGGTGCTAAGTCCCACATTGCTTAGTTATTAGGTGAAACTGAACTTTATAATGAATTATAGGGAAGCTCCAAATTGATTAGTCATTTTGGAGTAATAGCGCAGATGTGGTTAGTACTTTTCCCTGGCCCTTACACCTGTGGTCTGACTCTCTATGAGCAACAACATGCCTATATCTGCTGAATTGGACTCCTCACGTGGCTCTCCACACTTCTGCGGCATGCGCACACGTGTCGACAACTCAAATACACATGTTCCTCACGTGCTAACAAGGGCTTCGACACTTTTTCATCATGCGCTAGATAATTGATAAATAATGAACTCCACTTAAGTTTTGAAGACAAACCACAAAGATACAAGTTAGATTACAAATTCAATACCCCAACCAACCTCTAGACTCTTGGCTTATACTAGGCTTACCCACTAACGTAACATAACAACTGAATACTAACTACCTATGTAGCACTAACATAAACAAGGATAATAACTACCCACTAAGCTACTACACCCCACCATGCTCTTCTAGGAATTACTCCATGATTTTCACTATCACTCTACGCATGTCTCAAGGGTTAGACTTGATCCACTTCGTTCGACCTGATCCACGAGTTTCGAGCCAAGCCAATCCATTCAACCAGTCCACTAGTTTTGGGCTAGATCGGCCCATTTAACCGGCCACCACTCTAAACATGGTTCACTGGGCTTCAGCCTAAACGACCTATCAGCCGATTCGGCCTATTTTGGGCCAAATCGGCCCATTTTTAGCCTATTCGGCCCAGCCCTTCAACCTAATTTCCTATGTTAGAACTAGGTCACCCGGATTCAAGCCGAACCAACTATAAAATCAACCGGCTTAGTCGAACAGGCCAATCGGCCCAAATCAGTCAACTCGGTCTAGCGGGTTTCAACCCATTTTTGGCCTAGCTCCCTCATGCCTTTAAGGCCTAATTAGAGACCCATAATGGCCAAGTCCAACAGTAGCCCTCTTGCTTGCGATATCTAGCACCGTTGGTCGCCGCCATATGCCATCGTACAACTCTGGCAACCATTTGCCATCGTTGCGCCCAAACTTTGACAAGTTTCCTGGTAGCCTGTTTGGCTAACTCCGGCGGCTTTTCCAACAAAGTAAATAAAATAGTAAAATTTCCTTTTTTTTTTAGAAACTCAAAGTTTAGACCTTGAGTTTAATGGGGGGTGTTAAAAATATTTTATATTATTCTCTAAGTTTATTTTTTATTATGTATTTTAGGGTATTTCTTTATAAATAGATACCTATGTAATATTGGTTCACATACTTCAATATAGTAAAAATGTAGCCCATGTACCGTCCCTCAGCTCCCACTCTCTCTCTCTCTTCTCTTTTATATTCTCTTCCCATTATATATTTCTACATGGAAAACTCAACACCATAACAAGTTGAGGCAGCCGCCTGCCACAAGATACGTTAGTACTATTGTATATCCTATGTAATATTCATCCAACAAGTTGAATTGACACTCCGAATTAATTATTGGATTAATTTTTATTAAATAAAAAAAAAATCCAATGGTTTATTTTAAGTGCCATGTCAATATTGTTGGAAAAAAAAATATAGCATCTACCGGTATTCTATCCTATAATCTAGATGAGAAATGCTCATGCATGTTACTTTCAAAGAATCCATCCCTACTCCCTGCCCTTTTCAGGCATTCTATTCCATTCCAACATTGTGGATGAATCTGATCTTTGATGTTGACAAAAAAGATGGAGAATTAGATTCACTATTATCATTCAAGAATAAAGAAAAGATTATTTTTGTGTATAAATTGATTACTGTGTCCATCACCCATACTTGTGAACCAATTAAGCCAGCTGCAAGCCAAACACAATGAGGAGGAGCAGTGACTACACCACGAAGCAGCAGCCTGGGTGGGACACCAGTTCCTACGATTACCATGCTCACATTCATAGAATGGAAAGGACCCCCACCATGCTCCCTGAGCCTCCCCAGTACCCAAACTTGGTCTTCAACAACAAGATAGCTTACGAAGAAGATCACCACCATGCCGGCTCCGACCACAAACACCATCACAAGCATCAAGCCCCGGTGCGGTTCCAGGAGAAGGTTGAGGTGATCTCGTATGAGCAAGTCGAGGAAGATGATCGAGCTGGTAAGGTTTACGAAGAGAGCATCGACGTGGAAGCTGATGGCTTCATCAAGCAGAAGCGCAAGGGACTCGAGCTTTGCAAGTGGAAAACCTTCAAAGCTCATTAGGCTTGGAACTTGGAAGGATGTTGCATGCCCAAGGTTGATGATAATTGGCAGGCCAAGTATCTTAAGACATATTACATACATATATATATAGTGTTATCAACACTCTAAATAATACGCCTGTCTATAGTGTCACCAGACCTCTTCTGTTGTTCTTGAATATTGGGATGCTGAGATGCAATTTTATAATAAATGAATTAAGAAAATGATATGACTATTATCAGATTGGTTGTTGTTATGGTCCTTATGGATTTGTTTCTTTAGAGTATTGGCTTGCAAATTAAGTTATAGATCGAACTTACTCTGCAATATCCAACCATCAATATTCAAGAGTACTAGAGAATCTCTTCTTTAATCTCGGATGCTAATGATTCTATTTAGTGTTTTTCTTTCGAAAAGTCCGAAAATTTAATAGAAATGCTAACTTTTATGCCCACTATGCGGCAGAATGGGCTGCAGTTAGAGTTTACTTTTGACTGCATTTAAATACCCCTTCCTCCTCCCCCTCTATCCAAATTGTAACGAGGAAAGATATAGGGCTGAAAATGATTGATACGACTTACGAACTCAATATAAAATTAAATAGTTAGGATTGAGGAATATGACCTGTTTAATTAAATAAATCGAGTTATAGTTGATTTACATATAAACATTATCAGCTTAACCTTTTGAAATAAGTGATAATTAAACACTACTCTTTTCCAAATCCTACCTCGATCTTTAAAGGAAAATCTTAGAGCAAAGCAATCCACTTATTGGGTATTTCTTTAATTCCTCCCAAATTTAGTTGAGTCCATTGATACCGACAAAAGATCCTTGTTTTATGATTTTGCTACCAAAATTACTTAACAAAAGGCAGCTTTAATTTGGAAATGATCGATCAGCAGCATAAAAACCACTAAAGAGCATGCCATGAACAAATTACCATATCTTCAAAGCAAGAAGAAATGAAATAGGAATTAATAAGCATTAATTTAACATTTTTTTAAAAAAAATTTTTTTGCTCTGTGTTCTTATACTGGTGTGAAGTGAAGAAAATGGAATCCACAGAACAGAAAGAAATCGAGGCTACACTAATCAAAATATGGATCAAAACAAATCATCCTTAATTTAGCCTTTAGGAATATCATCCTCATTATATCTCCTTGAAGAAATCTGATTAAACAAATTCCTAAGGCTATGCCTGCTCTCCCTGCGCCTCCTATGGACCCGACTCGGACTATCCGACCCAGTAAACGGATCATCCGACAGCAGCCCTGCCTCCAACTGCCTGGACAAGGTGACAATCTCGTAAGAGTCGCATAACGATTGCCCGAAGTCCCATCTTGCAATCTTGCTGTCTTTACCAGATGCTCTGCTCATCATCATCATTGCCTGTAGCTTGAACCGAGAAGGGTTGCCTTTGAAATTTCTCCGGTGGGCGTCGAACTCATTCGTTGGTCTAGAGTTGCCGGAGTGGCCGTGCCACGCTTGAGCCACTGCCTTGAGGATTTCGAGGTCATGGTCGTCTCCAAGCTCTAGCTTTTTCTTCATGGTCGGCCTTTGTAACTCTCTAAGACAGTCTTGTTGGGGCCATGTTTCCTTGGGTGAATTTGAGCCTTACATTGAGCTGATGAGGCTGTAGAGAGAGAGAGAGAGATAGGCCGCTGCCATCCATGTCTTTTCAGTCACAAAAGGGATTTTATCCTTTTTCTCTCAGTCTGTGAGCTGAAAACTACAGAATGGCAATTTGGATATGCGCGGCAATTTTTGTCTCTACTTCGACTTTCTACTTATAGATGCAAAATTTTTCCTCCATACATACGGAATGCTTGGGGGCCTTTAAAAGAGGAGAGGGCAGAATTGGTTAGGAATAAATTTTATTTATTCTACTTCAATAAATGTTAAGTATTCTTTAATACGTGATAAATACATGTTTTTCTTAACATTCTTAATACTTATTTATTACCTTCTACTAACTTAAGGACCCAAACATGGCATGTCTAACATCAATATTGAGAAGAGTGGGGGGAGGGAGTTACGACTCCCTCCTCCCCGCCCTCTCTCTCTTTCCTTCTTCCCCCTCCCTTTTCCTGCCTCCACCATAGATTGATCAAGGTGCGTGTGTCAATGGTTTTTGGGGTGCTTTTTAGCGGCGCGTGGCTAGCCGGCAGTGGCGCGTGGAACGGGTGAGAATGTGTTGGGTTCTTATTATTGTATTTTTGTTGTTTTTAAATAAGAATGTATTATCTTTAGTTCTGCTTTTAGTAGCGATGTATGGGGGGTAAAGTTTTATTTGTTTTCTTAAGTTTTGTTTTCACAAATCCTTAAAAATAACGAAATTGGTTTTCGGTCATTCTTTTATTTTCTTATGGTTCTTTTTCTAGAAGTAAACCATAGACCAATGACGGAGGAGTTATCAAGAATAAAAAATAATTGTCACTATGGTAAAGGTAGCGAAGAGGATTGTGATTGATAAAACACTAGTAGCGAAGATAAAAATGCTATGGAATCAAGAACTTGGCAGCGGATAGAGACGTGATTCTCAAGAATTTGCTGTAAATCTGAAACTGATTGAGACAATGACTTTTCATAGATATTGTCTTATAATAGCCTGATAGGTTATTGTGTATGTTATAGATAATATTTGAGTTGTAAAAATTTCAAATTAAGAAAAGAAAAAAAAAAGAAAGATAGGCTATTATGTATGTTATAGATAATATTTGAGTTGTAAAAATTTCAAATTAAAAAAAAAAAAAAAAAAAAAAAAAAAAAAAAAAAAAAAAAAAAAAACTTAGGGACCCAAACTAATTCAGTGATGGAACTAGAACTTATAGTTTGGAGGGCAAAATAAAAAAATAAAAAATAATTATTGGGGGCCAAAAGTTAATTTCTAAATGTCTTTAAAAAATAAAAAATAAATGGGGACCACCCTATAGCTTAGGGGGGCTACCCCCTCCCAAGCCAAAGGGTGGTTCCACCCTTGAATTTACTGAACGGAAAAGATATTCTCCATTCTAAATGAAATGGAGAGTACCTAGTTAATGTATTTCATACGAGTAAAATTGTCTAAAAAATTAAAATGACAATTTTATCTCTAATTATCCTGTGGTACTTCTCAAACACGTTTTTTTTTAAAAGTACGATATTATGGTAAAGATTTTTTTAAAAAAACTGCACCACGTACTTATAGTATTTACGGTTAAATATATTTTTGCCCCATATGGTTTAACGATTTTATTTTTATCTACTTCAGTTTCATTTCGTATCGCAAATAGTACCTTGCTTATTGATTAAAACAGAGTTAGTACTAGCATCCAACTCCTGTCAAAAAATTGACGAAAGTCCACATCAACCCAATGAAAAGCTGACATGTTGCAGTTAAAAAATAAAATAAAATAAAATAAAACTCATTAGAAATTAAAAATATATATAAAAAATAATAATAATGATATTATTTTTTATTTTTTTATTTTTAGAAGAAAAAAAAGAGTAAAGGGGGTGCTTTCGGACCAGGGTCATTTTCTTTTTGCCTACTTTTCATTTTTCATTTTTTTTAATATATATATTACTGACTTTTTTTTTTTTTCAATTTATCATGCGTAAAATGTCTATTATACCTTCCTAATAGAAAATGGGACATTGCAACCTAATTATGAATAATGATAAATTAATAGGACGCATTACCCAAATGAAAATTTTGAAAAGACATTAATAGAAGAGAGACATTGCAACCGAATGATGGATTAGTAGAGTACAATGTACATAATCAAATTAAAAATTTGAGAATATATTGCAACATAAATAACAAATTGAAGGGTTAAGTATAATTTTCTCTTTATTTAGTGTCAAATACATTTTCGATACCTGTCATTACTTGTGGTTTAGGCCAAAATCAATTAGCCACCTCAATTTCAAAAGGTGTCACGGGTTGTACCCCTATCAAACCGAAAAATACCCACTTGGTACTTCCATTTAAGTTTCATCCAATTTTTTAACAGAGCTCCACTTTCTATAGTCGCAGCCCAATCAGGCACCTCTAATTTTTACTCACAGTGATGTGGAATTTTGTTAAAAAATTGGATGAAACTTGGACGGAAGTACCAGGTAGCTATTTCAATTTATTAGAGGCATTACCTATGACACCTTTTGAAACCGAGATGGCCAATCCTCAATTCTTGAGGAAAAAAAAAAAAATTAAGGTCAAATTTTAGATTTTAAATATTTGGGCCTTACCCATGTATGCTAGAAAAAATAAAAATCAGCCCCAACCCACAATTCTTTCGGCCCTACGAATAAATATTTTAGGCCTTATCCAATAAAAATTTTGGCTCCGCCTACTAAATATTTTGGCCCTATTGTTCCTACCCAAAATTTTTTTTGAGCCATATCCATTAAAACCTAAAAGCTGGTTACTCATTCTCAATTCTTTTAACCCTTACCATTAAAAACTGTAGTAATCTTATTTTTGTCCATAACCCATTAAGTTAGTTACCCATTTGAGATTTAGCTGTATTTACTAAATTTTATATATTCTTGATCATTTTGCTATACATCTCGTTACTATTCTAACCCTAAACAAGCATAAGTCCACAATCAAGATTTGATTTTCCTATACTAATTTAATTTTCCAAACGAAAAATAAATGAAAAAACGCAATTTGTTTTTATCTTAAACGCGGCTTAAACTCACTCTGTTTTCGTCTCATGGTTTTATAGAATTTTTATTTTTATTTTTTTATTTTTTATATAGAATCTAATGGTTGTTGCTTCTTCTTCATGTGATTTTCAATCTAGGTCTTTATTTTTTTATTTTTTTTCCTTCTAGTTCATACCCTAATGTGTACCTAACCACTTTGAGGATTTCCTTAGGCCATGTTTTTTTTTTTCTTAAGCTTCATGCCTTGACCCCTACCCACAATTCTTTCTGGCTTAGTCCCAGAATGTACTGGAAATGTATTTTACCAACACCACCTTCCCATGCCTTAAAAAAGGAGAGTTGTCAATGACTAATGATGGCATAATGATATCAAGTTGGGCCCAGCCCAGCCCAGCAAGAGTAGCGCTGGGCTTGGCAGTTGGCACAAGCTTAAAGTGCACCGGCACTTTTTCCTTCTGTTTCCCGCCCATTCCCAAGGAAAATTCGAAAACCTCCCATTCCCCAAATCTTCAGCGAGAACGCGTTCCAGTGTAGCATGAGCACTCCCATGGAGATCACGCTTCAAAACCCTCGAGACGCCGATATCTCCGACCAACAAGACGGCGTCGTCGAGGCCTCGGCTCCTCTTCCTCCTCCTACTCCTCCTCCACTCTCCGAATACAAAGTCCTCGTTTCGGGTACGTACCGGTTTGATCCTCAACCCCATTGTTTTACCAGCATTCAATTTTGCTCTAAGTCCAAGCTCAGAATTCGAGGTTTTAAAATTTTTGGTTTTGTTTGTTTTGGGGGCTGGGGATTTTAGTTGAAGCGCGCTTAAAACCCTCAAGCACAGCTCGGATCGACGATGTCCGTACGTCCATTGAGAGGTAAGAAATCAAACCCTAGATATACATACACGCATAGATAGGTATGCATATACACTTACGAATAGAGAAATTTTAGCAATTTTGATTTTTTAAATTGAATTTTTAATAATTATGTTGCAAATGTTGGGTTTCTGTGTTTGTAGAATTGCCTTATTGACTGTCAAGTGGAATATTTTTATTTAAATTTAAATTTTATTTAGATGGTTGAAGGGTGAAAAATTAAAACTGTTTTTTTTTTTCGTTTAATTTTCAGAATGCTTGAAAATAGGAATTTAACCTATGTTGACGGCCCCATTCCGGTGCCGCTTGATGATCCGTTTCTCACAGAAAATGTTGAAAGAATCTGTATTGGTGATACGGGTAAGTTCTCGTCGTCCGTAAGTTCAATGGGTTTATTGGTTACTGAGATTCTGGAGAGAAAGGACAATCTCTGTTCCACAGTTTTGATTGAATACTATACCTTTTGCTGATTCGAGTATTTTGATCTGATAAAATGAGAAGAATGAAATGCCAAACTTTTCAAATGTAATTATATCTTCAGTTTTCTGGGAATTAAGCGGAAGGAGAGATATTTCTGGTTTTCACTAGTTCTGATGCTTAAATTTGTTTATCTTTGTAGATGAATGGGTGCTGAACCATGAAGTTCTTTTGTTTTGGCAAGTGAAGCCTGTTGTGCATGTCTTTCAGGTGAATTGCACTACTAATGGTATATAATTGGCAGGTTTTTTTTTTTAACAAAAAAAATTATTTCTAGAATTTGACTAGATGTATGTGGCTTATTTAAGATGATGAAATGGTAAGAGTTATTTGAGTTGGTTAGGATAGAATGTTGGAATGGTATTTGCTTTCCTTGACTTGTAGCGTTCAAAAACTCTGATTTTTGGTTGGGTGGATCTTTGTCAGCTTAGTGAAGAAGGACCATGTGAGGACTTAAGTGGAGATGGCCAACTTTCTACCTTCAATGAATGGATTCTTCCTGCGAGGGAATTTGATGGCATGTGGGAAAGGTTTGTTTTCAGGTTTTAATTTTTCTTGATAGTTTAAAATTGATTGATGTACAATGTAGGTAATTGCTTTTGCAGCTTAATATTTGAATCTGGTCTCAAGCAAAGGTTGTTACGGTATGCTGCAAGTGCATTGCTCTTTACTGAAAAGGGTGTTGATCCTTTCCTTGTGTCATGGAATCGGTAAGGAACATATGATTCATTCATTACCAGCACTCGGCATATGCTCAGCTTCTAATGTTTGTATTGAGTGGAAATGGGGTTTTGCAAATGGATCAATTCCTTTAGATGTATGTGTTAGGTGCAATAGTTAGAGGTTGTTGTGACTTTCTGGAGTTTGATCTGTTTTATGATTTAAAGTGCTTGAGCATTTCCCTTAATGTATTTATTTGTGCTTTGTATGGTTATAGCATTAATTTTAGGATTTGTTTAGAATATGATGAAGTTTTCAGATCAAGCCCTGAAAAGTAGAGTATCTTACACAATAAGACAAATGAAATTTGTAGCTCTGGTAATTCTACTCAAAATCTTGAAGAATACTTTGCAAATTGGAAACATCAGCTTATTGATAGTGGCTCTGTTTATGCTTGGCCTGTGTAAATTTATGTCCTTGTTTTATTTGTTAGGCTTACAGAGAGGATGTAGATGCTTGGTAACACAATTTAGTGTGCTTCGAAGTGAAAGCATGTCCTATTTTAATATAAATAGTTAGTTCTAATCAAATAAGAACATTATATTCAGATATATAGATAGATATACGCTTATCTATTTGTAGTGCATTGGCCTAGCCTAAGAATATCTGTCAAGTGAGGAACCCTTACAGTAAGTGGGAAATAGTAAAATTTCTAGTTAGGTTTTCATAATTTCCCTTCTTTGTCAGATGAGACAAGGACACAATGCATGGGGAACTATTAGGGTATGTAAAATTGCTCAGTTGGAGAGCTGCATAGAAATGCCTTCCATTAATGAGTTATAATACGGGTTGTATTATATATATTGATAGTTTGTGGTTTAACATTATGATTTTAAACATGTATCCAGTCCAAGTTTGTTCCAGAGACTTTTCCTTATCATTTTGTATAATGGCTTTACTAATCAATATTTTTTTATGGGCAATATTAAATTTCATTAACTAAACAAAATTCAAAATATGGAGGATCCCAACAAACTCCCCAATATAGTTGATACCATACCAAATAAAAAATAAAAAACTAGAAATGGGCTAAGACCTGGCCCAAATAGCTTCTTGGTCCATCGGCCAAGAAAAGGCCACCAAAGAATGCGGGTGGTGTAGTAGACCAAAATATAGGCTACTGGTAGGCACACCTGCGGCGGTAGTAAGGGGTCTTGATTGCCACAGTGGGGAGGATTGCATTGAAATCAGCTAAGCTAGAGTCGTTAGAAGAACTCCTCTCCAATGTCTAGTAAAGGAGGTGCCTGGCAATGAGTAATACTAAAAGTCTCTCTTGTGTCACTTTAAGAATGACGTGGCTCTTAAAATCACCAATAAACTTATAATTGATTATTATTATGTTTTGATCAAATTGTAATTTTAAAAGCCACATCATTTTTTGAGTGACACAAGAGAGACTTCTAAAATTACTAGTTTGGCAGTTGGTAAGCATGAGACATCCATTCTTTGTAAACTCCATAGATAAAAAGAAGGTACTAGCTATGGAGAGGCTCAAAAAGAGGGAAAACCAGATATTTGCTGCTCGGATGAGGAGATGTGCAAAGAAGATGGTGCGTGGGCAAAGCGCGTGAGACACACGCATTGTAGGGGAGGAATGAAGGGGGCAAGGGTGAGCGTGAGGAAGAACGGGGTGGACGGAGAGCAATAGATCTACCGCTTAAAAGCCGTAGATCTGCCACCCTAGGAGGAGCGTGCTGCACACATACGAGGAAGTATGAGAGGGTTAGACAGAGAAGAGGTTGGCTGGTGTGGAGGAGGGGTGCATGGGCAGAGGTTATGGCCAGAGAGCGACAGAATTGGGTTACAAAACTCTAAAACATGAAAAGGAAAAAGAAAAAAAAGTAGGGAAAAATGAGCAGCTAGGAAGAGGTATGGGGAGGGGAAAAGAGGCAGAACTCTTCTCTTCTTTGAGCACTAACAGGGGAGGCGGGGAAAGGTCTCACTTGGGGAATAGAAGATACTACGAAGGAGGCAAGGAGGTCTCAAAGAGGAGACGGGTTCTCCAAAATAAAGTATCTTCTTAGATAGATGGAGGAACTTTTCTTTGTAGAAAATAGAGAGAAAAGCGGGGTTAGTCCATCTGGCTATATTAATCAATCTAATTGCATTAAAATTTTGATATCACATCATACAAAGGACAGGCTTCTTCAGAGATGGTCTCATTGTTTTCATTTGGTACACAGTTGTTGAAGTTCTAATGCATGCATAATTGTGTTTCCTCTTGCAATCTTTGTTGTTTGTCAATTTCTGTATCATTCATTATATAGGAATGACCTACGGATAGCATCAAGTTATTTTAACCTCAGCAATGCGCAAGAAGTACAATTAACACTTTTCTAAATTTTCTTATATGCTTGCAGCATTATTCTTTTACATGGACCTCCAGGAACAGGAAAGACATCTTTATGTAAAGCATTAGCCCAAAAGTTATCTATACGATTTAACTACAGGTTTGTTGATGTATCTGTCTATGAATATTATTTCTTTCCATTAGGAAAAAGAATAGTTTTTATTGAAAATAGAAAGAATGTGGAATGAAATAATATTAAAATAGCTATTCTCACAGCCTATGAGGGAATGACTATTCCAAGTGTTAGATCCTTGTCATATACTATAATACCAAGGCTATTCTTTCTACCTTCTTTTGTTCCTAATAAGAGCTATTCATTTTTTCTAATGGAATAGCTATTCTGCGTACCAAACGCAGCTTAAGTGCACTAGACGTATATTCTTGACTCATCTTATTTTCTACTTTACCTTTTTTTCTTCTTATATCAGATACCCGCAGTGCCAATTGGTTGAAGTTAATGCACATTCTTTGTTTAGCAAATGGTTCTCCGAAAGTGGCAAGCTGGTATGTAGTCACATGGTGCAATTCTGGTTACTTGATTGTTCCACCTTCCTTTTATGGTCCTTTAATTTTTTATGTATTTGTGTATCAACTATTGTGGCACAACTTAATACCTAACTTTTAGACAGCAGTTTGTCACAACTTAGTTTAACCCAAGTTTTAGTCTACCTAGAGCTCAATTAATGTAATGTCTTTTCCTGGATTGAATTATGCTCTTAAGGATCGGCATTATAGCTGTTTAGTATTTTTGTTCTATTTTTTCCATAAAAAAATCCTTCGACATTTTTTAATGTTTATTTGGAAAAGAAAAAAGAGCAACACCCTATTGAAGTTGTTCCTGATGCTGTTTGTCGAACATGATGACAAATCTGTCTTTTCTAGAGTCACTTCAAAGTCGAAAGCATGCTGCTGCAATCATTTTGCTAGTCAAAGGAAATATCTGCTGCTACTTCTTAACAAACCAAAAAACCTCTTATGCATTCAGTCATATGTTATAAGAGAACATATAGAATTAGTGTGATTCCAATCCTTTGTTGTTTCCTTTGTGCTGTGTTGTGTGCAGTTGTGAACTTGTGTCCTGTTATGTATCTATGTAGTTTTAACTTCTCATTTCCTTTAGACATGTCTATATCTTTATATTTTTGCACATAAATTTTGGTCCAAGTTTCTAGTAGAAGAAAGTTGAATGTGAGAGTTGGATTTTAATACATGTGACCCAAATTTCATTAAAATGTTTTCTCATTTTTAGGTTGCAAAACTATTCCAAAAAATTCAAGAAATGGTTGAGGAAGAAAACAATCTGGTATTTGTTTTGATTGGTGAGATTTATTGTTTCAGTGATTTCGTATTTAATTTTCAACTTCCTCTCTTTTAGCACGTAATTATTATTGTGGTGATGCTTCAGATGAAGTTGAAAGTCTCGCTGCTGCTAGAAAAGCAGCTTTGTCTGGTTCTGAACCTTCAGATTCTATTAGGGTATTGCACTTTGCCCTACCTCCTTTTCTTTTTCCTAGACTAATTTACGACTTTTCTCAACTGCATGTGGCCATAAAAAGAAAAAAGTACGATTTTCAAATAAGCATAGTGGCTATCTTTTAATATTTTAATGCATTTTGGAATGGCATATCAGGTTGTGAATGCCTTACTAACTCAGATGGATAAATTGAAATCATCGCCAAATGTGATAATTCTGACAACTTCCAATATAACTGCTGCAATAGGTAAGTTCCCATTTTAAAGGCTTGCATAGTAGCTTGAAGCTCTTTTGGGGGTTCCGAACTTCTTGAACTTGGGTGGTATTTGTCATTTATTTGGGAAACTTCACTTATCTTGAACTTCCACGCAATTTCCAATCTTCTCCCTAAATTTTTTTAAAAATTCAATATGGAATTCTAATCTTTCAGCTCCTTTTATTTTTTTATTTTTCACATGTGCCACACTTGAGAGATTTTGCATCTACTTTAACGTCAAATACTAATAGAGGGTGTTATTTGTAACGGGTGATTGTTAGAAGAGGTCTAGTGTCATATTTTGAAGTTTGGTGGTCTAAATGCCAGATGGGTGGTAGTTTGGGAGGGCAAAATGTATTTCACTCTTTTTTTTTCCTCATCATTTTGTTTACTATGAATAAATCCTCCTTTAGTTCTCTCTTCTCTTCTGAAAAATGTCATTTGATAACGGGTGAAGATTTCTCGTTCCCCTTTTAGTTCTCTTTCGATTTGGATAAATTTCATTTGACTTAATCTCAACACTTTTAAAGCCTATGTATTTACCCATTGTTGGATTGCAGATATCGCTTTTGTTGATCGAGCTGATATCAAAGCATATGTCGGTCCTCCACCACTGCAAGCTCGTTATGAAATTTTAAGGTCCTGCTTGCAGGAACTTATCCGAAAGGCAATACTATCAAGTTTTCAGGTGCAGATAGTTCTCTCTCATCTCGTCCAAGGAACAATTTTTTTCATCCTTAAATATTGTCATATAAGTATCATGTCTAACAAACACTGGGAATTCTGTAGGATTGTGATGACCTCGTACTTCTCAATTATACCAGTATGAAAGAGAAGTTGAACATGCCTGCTGGGACGGAGGATGTTCAGACACCATTTAACCTGAGCAAGCAATTGCTTGAAGCTGCAGAAGCTTGTGAGGTAAGAGAAATATTGTTCAATGCCTACTGAATTTATCATTCTTTTTCAATGGCCAAAGAAGTTGACTTAATTTGACTTGCAATATTTGATTCTCTCTCTCTCGTTTTCCCTCTTTAGGGATTGAGCGGACGAGCTTTAAGGAAGCTTCCATTTTTGGCGCATGCAGCTGTCTCCGATCCTTATAATTGTGACCCTAGGAGGTTCTTGTGTACAATGATAGATACGGCAAAAAGGGAGCTCTCCGAGCTACACGACTGAATCAATGAGTTTTAACTCCATGTAAAAGATGTATTTAATGCCAAGCATGAAAAAATGGTTGTATCCACTGCATTGAGTTGCCATTTTTGGTCTCCATTTGTGCTGCTGCCGATGATCTTCACAATGTGAGACATGATTACTACTCATATCAGGATAAATGATTTAGATTCACAATCGTTCTATGGATGTTTAGACCACCGGACGAGCCCTTGCAGGCCAAGTCGTTACACTGGCAGGATACTTTTCTTCCTACCCATCTATCCTGCAACCAGTCCTCATAAAAGATGCAGAAACTCAACAATGTTTTAGTTGACCCATTTTCTACTTAACATAACTTGAGGGAGTCTTATCTGGGCAGGGATTGTATTTGCTAGATGTCAAGTCAGATTTTTTGCATTTAGTTCCATTTGCTCAATGAAAACGAATATGCAATGGGCTTCATGTGGCTTTTTAGACGTTTTTTACTTCATTCCTCTGGCCATTCATTGTACTCATAAATTCAATGGTTGATTTGCAAAAACAATCTTACCACCCTAGCTTTAAAGAGGCTTATGTGACTGGTTTCGCTGGCTTTCATTCTCATATAAATCTCAAACAAATACAATTTTCATCCTATTGTACTGTGGATGGACGTGTAACATATCTCAATTTTAAATTCAAAACAAGTGCCAGTTACTAGCTTTAATCCTATCCAGTATATCTTGAGAACCACCATATATATATACACTATAATAGTGTAATGTACACAAAATGATGGCTACCACAAGCATCACCATGCACCATTCAAAATCTGATTGTTCAATAAACGGATAGCTAGGTATCCCCAGAATTAAAAAAAAAGAAAAAAAAAAAGAAAAAAAAAAAAGAAGAGTAAAACATACATACACATGTAAAACAGAAGAAAGAATTCAAAAAAGAAAAAAAAGAAACAGAAACAGAAGAAAAAGAGAAGCATTTCAGCTGACTGCTTATATCTATGGAGCACACACATACTAATATCCAGAATAAGAGCGCTAATGCTTGTTATTCATGAGGTTAAACTTTGTAAAAGAAGTGCTCTAAACAATAACACTTTACTGGTGATAACAACAATTTTTGTGAACACCTACCAAAATTACAGAAAAATAATCATGTCAGCCTGACACAAAAAGGATAGATGTTAGCGGTTTTATGTCAGCAAGTAGGAATTAATAACTTCATCTTGGCAGTGTAGAACAAGTTTGATTGTACAATAGAAGATTGTCCTGGCTCATGAAGTTACATTGGTGTTCCCTGCAGAACCAAAAAGTTTGCCAATGTCTCCATGCTTACGAATATGATGAGGACACTTGAAAAGCAGATCTTTGGCCTCAGAATGTCTACCCTCTTGAAAGAATGCTTTGAAAATGTGAAGGTATGCAGTAGAGGACGGATATTCCTTCACACTCAATGCCTTCAAAAATTCTGCAGCATCCTCCACAGTCCCAAACTTTGAAATATATTGAACAAAGGGTTCTGGGAAAGGTGGGTGGTTTTGCTTCTTCATTAAATGAAGAAGGTTCAGTGCTTCTTCAAGTTTCCTGATGCTCAAAAGTTTTTCAATCAGATTTTTATGTGTAGCTTGCCAAGGTCTTACATGAGCCTTATTCACCATCTCCACAAGAAACTTGTACGCCCCATCTATTCTTTTCTGACTAAGGAAACCATTTACTAAGACATCCAACAGATCAGCATCAACATCACAGTCCTTCTCCATCATCTTTGCCAAACACATGAGTGCCTTGTTAACCTCATTAGCTGCACAATGCCCTTGAATCAAAATTGTCCAAGTCTTAATATCAGGAAGGCAACCCTGTGCTTCCATCTCATCCAGCACCTTACAAGCATCTTCAAGCCTCCTCGCCTTACAAAGTCCAAAAACCACTTGGCTGTATGTAATATTATCAGGCTGATACCCTGCATTTCTCATAACCTTCACAATATCCTCCGCCTCATCAAACCTTCCGGCACTCGTCAAAGACCTATGCATCCCATCATATACAGCCTTAGAGAGAGTATTCCCTGTTGACTCATATTTCTTTGCAACTCTAAACACCAAATCCAAATCAGGGTTTTCACAGGATGATATGCTCCTTAAAAGCATCCCACAATCCTGGACCGACGGCTTAAATGGACTATCCATCATAAACTCATAAAGCTTCACTGCATCCACCATCATCTTGTTCTTCTGAAACTGCCTCGATATCTTTATATAAGTGTCAATATCCATCTTGTGACCAGCACTTTTCAGCTCCTCAACAACTCTCCAAAATAGCTCAATCGAATCATCCCTACCAACAACCCTAGCAATCCCATTATAAGTCACCGTATTGTGTTCATAACCATTACACCGGCCGGCCCAATGAAAAAACTTCAAAGCTTTTGAAGGGTAATTCCGAAGTTCCTTCAATACCCGTAGCACGAAATTATCGGATAGCACAATCTTGAGCTCCCCCAATCCGTTCTCTACCTCAACATTCCACTCTGTCTGCAATACAATATTAACCACCTTCTTCACAACATTATCCATTGCATTCTCTTCGAGCATTCTATTATAAAAGTGGCTCACGGCGGCAACATCGCTAGCCATCTTCCAATTCTTTAACTGCCCCAAAATTGTCGAATAGGTATCCTCATCAACATAAAACCCTTGCTCCTTCATTTTCCTTAGCATAATCCAAAACTGCTTCATTGACTCCTTGTTGACCAAAATCCTAAGCATTATGCTATACAGCGAAGAACTGGGTCTAAACCCTGGTTTTTCACTGACCCAGTTGAAAAAACCCGAAGCCTTTTCTGGGTCTCTATCGAGTTTCTTCAAAATGTAAACTACTGTTTCATGGGTAAGTGCTGTGTACGATTTTTCCAACTCGCGCTCTAACTCGTCGGACCAATCGTCGGCCAGAACGAGCTCGACGACCGAGTCTGGTTTCGACGAAAAGAATAGCTTTTGATAGGTACTGAGAAAATGGGAATTATAGAAACATTGATTTGAAAGAGAGTGAGAGAACCGAGTCACCTGGGTGGCGAGAGGCCGAGTTGCTGGAATCCGAGTCGAGAGGAGCGAGTTGATGATTCTGAGTGATGTAAGGGTTGCCTTTGCTCGGTTCATGGCAGCTTAGGAAGGAGAGATGTTTCAGACTTGACGCAGAGGCGAATGCTTTGAGCATTCAGGAGATTTCTCGAGGGTTTAAGCTCTGGTTTTCGAAAGGCCGTCTGGTTGGCCCAATGGGCTCAGAGGTAAGACAGAGTCATTACGGGCCACGATGCTTCATAGTCATAAAGCTAGGCCCAACTTATATTGCCAGGCCCAAAAACAAAACTTTGTTGTAATGATGGAACTAAAGAATTTTAGGAGAAACTTCATTGAAGACCCCCGAACTTTTACCTATTTTGAAATACCCCCTTAAATTTTAAAATCTCTCAATTGAGTCCCCTAAACTTTTAATTGCTCTCCATTTGGACCCCTCTGTCAATTTTAGCCATTAAAAATACAAAAAAAAAAAAAATCAAAATATTATTGATTTTTGTTTTTTTTTTTTAAAATAAAAAAACGTTTTGAAAGTTAGAATTTTATACTAAAGTTAGGAGTATAAACGTCATGTAACGTTTAAAATCTGACAGAGGGTCCAAATTGAAAGCAATTAAAAGTTCAGGGAACTAAACTGAGAGATTTTGAAGTTTAGAGGGGGTTTATAAAATCGGGTGGAATTTCAAGGATCTTCAGTGAAGTTTTTTTTTTTTTTTTACTTATCAAAAAAAATGTTTTTTTTTTTTTTTTTCTCTATATATACTTATGTTTTTTAGATTACGAGAAGAATTTTTTCTCAAAGTGCTCATTTGAGTTTGAGATTTTAAAAAGTGCTAATTTTAAAATAGGAAACTTAACTTAAGACTCCTAAATTATTAGGTATTTTGAGAATACCACTCTTCCCCTAAATTTTAAAACTCTAAATTTCACCTCTTAAACTTTCAATTTGATACAATATACTCCCATCCGTTAAATTTTAAACGTTAAAAGTGATAAAATGACCTCTTATGCTCCTGACTTTTTAATAAAATTTTAAATTTACCCTTAATTTCAAATTAAAAAAAAATGAAAATCAAAGTGGTAATTTGGTCTTTTACTAATTTTTCGTTAAGGTTTAGTAGCTGAATTTGACGAAATGTTCAATTAAATCAAATTAAAAGTTTAGAGGGTTAAATTGAGAGTCTTTTCAAAACGCGTAGTAGTTTTAAGGATCAAAAGTAAAGTTTTTCAATATTTAAAATGTGCAATTTAAAAACGTTATTTCTTAAAAATACAATTAATCAATTAACAAAATTACAATTTAATCTTTAAAATTGTATCACCTATACATTAAAGCGTCGTCACATTCCAAAGTGACTTCCGACTCCACCCATTGATGTCCCAACTTGCTACAAAAAGTTGCTGCTCTCAAAGCTGATGTAGATTCCTCAATAACTAACTTTGTTAAATCAAGTAAACTTAATCACAATAACATAATCTCAAACAAAAAATTATAGTAAGATTAATATGAAAAATATCTATCATTAAATTAAAGAAAGGGGCTAATATATAAATATTATTGCAACTTTTTTCTTCAAAAAAGTTCAATCGAGTAGGGCCCGCCTTGTTGACTTGGGTGCATGTGTTCTCCTTTACCCTTTTGTCGCTATGAAGTAGGAACACCAACAAACAAAAAGCAAAAAAGGTTCAGTTTCATGGCAATGGCCAATGAGCGCGTCTTTAGTTGCCAAGTCAGCTCTGGTACTGTATAAAAAAACACAGCAGAGTCGACCCCACTTAAAGAAAGGCGATCATCTGCGTCCCCTCACCTTGATTGTCTTTCACGCGAAGTTTCGTCCGTTAATAAAGTGATCTGATCCCACCATCAGCCTTCTTAATCAACGGGGAGTGTAGGTAGGGACAGGTCTCCCCATCTACGTACACGTGTCTGCGTCATTTTAGGAGAGAAAGGCAGGTCGGTCCAATGTGTTGTTAGTGTGGAAATGTTTCACTATAAATTACGCGACTTGACTAAGGTGGTCCTTCAGTGGTGGCCGATTGATTGATTGAGACTGCATGGTGGTCCATACTGATGGAGTGGCCAATGCCATTCGATTCAAGGAGATAGCGAGCAACGGAAGGATCCTATCCTATCCTATCCTATATCTTTAGGTGTTTCTTACACTTTCTAGACACAGATGAACGAATTAAATCCTTTAGATCCTGTCTACGACCTCTGCCTTTTGGCTGCAATCTTGCTAATAAAAAATGTTTTTTATTTGACACTATCAACTTGTGTTAAGTGGTTAATTGGTTCGAGTTGGTAAAGATTTGTTAGACTTAAAATAGAATGTCGAGTTCAATCCGTGTTGAAGTATGTGTATAAGAGTGAAATGACAATTTTTGACATGATCCACAAACCCGACATGAGCCAAACATAAAATTAAAGGGTTATGGCTGAGGAGTTTGACTCATTTAATTAAGTGGTTCGGGGTTAAGGTTGACCTATACAATCTTATATTCATGCTTTGATACGACCTGAACACAACACGCGATATAATGACAGTCAATTTTTGACATAATCCGCGAACTTGACACGAACTCAATACTAAATTAGGAGATTGTGATTGATGAATTTGACCCATTTAATTAAATGGGTCGAGTTTGGGTTGACTTATATAATTTTATACAATATCTCGACACGACCTAAACCCAACACACAAACACGAATTATCACACTTATTAATAAAACTATATAGATCAATCATAACTAGATCAATTTAGTTAAATAGGCCAGCCAAGCACCATGACGCCCACAGAGCCACTGTCCAAAACGCACTGTTCAACCACGCCGTTCGTGACCCACGCCCATAGTCGGCGCGTCAACAACGTGTGTTAAGTGGTGTTTGGTTACAGATTTGTGTTAGAAGATTCAAGTTGTGTCATGACATATGTATAAAACTATATATGTTAATTATAACTAGATCTAATTAATTAAATGGCTCAAATTTTTTAATCCTAACTCTTTAATTTTGTACTGATTTATGTGGTCGTGTAAAAAATTACCAAGGTTGATTACCCCCAAGAAATTTATTGTGAAAAAGTAAATGTTTTACAGAAGGAACCGACCAAAAGAGAAAAGCATGCAGATCGAGCCAAAAAAAAATGAACAACTATAAAGAGGCTTTTGAAGGAGACCCATCTTTAGGGCACCATGCTTTGCCTTCAAAACATTTACACCGTACCCGCAAACGGTCCATTTCTTCGTCCCTTTCTTTTTCCTTGTGGAAACGTGCCGGCCCTGTACATTAAAGAGAAGCGTATGCATGCGGGAATATAAGATTAGGGCCTCCACACTATGCGTGCACCACACTGTTTCAGCTGCATGCTATAAAGCTTTCCTGTTTCCACTGCAACATTTTCTCATATCTCTATACACACAAGTAAGCCTATGAGCTTCATTGTTTTTCATATTTTTCACCATGCTTGCTTTTCTAAGCTACATGCTAGTCCAGCAGAAGCAGGGTAGCCTTCTCTGCCCTTTCATGAGATACCGATACATGGGTTGTGGAGGAGGAGCTGCCATCTCATGAAATTAACACAGGTCCGTCCAATCCAAGAACCATGGAAAGCCGAAGGGGAATCAAGCGCTCCTGGTCCGAAAATCACCACTTTATTATCTACTTTACCTTCTATATGTTTTGGTTTTTGACTCTACCAAAGATATCATTTTCTTTTTCTTTTTCTTTTTTTTTTAACCGGGGTATCCGGAGCTCCGCTCCAACATCATGATCGACATCGTGTATTAATTGTAACGTTGAGCGTAGTATATATATATTAGCAGGAGTGTTCTTTTGCATGTTGCCAATAATGGCTCAGAGCTAGAAGAAACGTGTTCAAGTGATTCATGTAATATTAATATTTTGGTGTTATACTAAATTTATGATCTAATCTCATCAGTATTGAAGATTTGCTGCCTATCTATGATCAAATCAAATGCATGAACAGATAATATTGAAAAGATCTGCTACATTTTCTTCAGTATTGAAGAGTATTAATTGAATTCCTAGAGCCATAATGAAGCAAATGAAAAGCATTTCAAGATTCTTTCACCAGCAGCCAGCTAGCTATGGGGTTGATTCCTCTCTTTAGCCTTAAACCCCTGTCAGCTACTTTCTCTATGTTGTACACCAGAAACACTCAAATTAGATGGATTTACTAAATCTAGTCCAAGTAAGGCACTTTTTGATTCTTTTTCTTTCTTGCTTTTCCTTTAATCATGACTATGGATATCTGTCTTTGCCTACTGATCCCGGGGCAGGTTCTAGCCATGAGATCTTATATGTCCAAAGCAGAGTATAACTTTGTTGACAGTAATCATTCATGTCTTTTTCCTATTAACTAATGATAACCATTGATTAAATGTCTCAATTGGTGCACAGGATCAAGGAATGTAAGCTACTCTGTCTATATGGCAAAAGGTCAACCACTAATTTCGTAATTTCGTTTTAGCGGTGGATGTAGATATTTAACATTAAAAGCTCGCTTTATTTTCCAAATCATTACAATTCTCATAGAAGGGGAGAAGCAGCATGCATGATTTTATCTGTCAGTCTAAATCTCTTTATATTAAAGTATGACTTTTGATCGATCATGCAGAAGAGGGAAGAATTAGCTTTATTGGTCAATGCAAAAGGCTTAGTGCTAAAAACTGAAATGATTACCCACTGTTATGGTTTGCTTTCAGATACACATATTGAGAATAATGTATCAACCAATGGGATTTGAAAGTCATCCCCCACAATTATATATTTTTATGAGATAAACAATTTAGAAATATTTTTTTTACTCTCAAATTTTTTTTTTTTTGTGTGTTTAGTTTTACTTAGAATTGACAATTTTTTACGAACTCGACACAAACCCAACATGAAATTAAAGGGTTGGGGTTAAGAAGTCTGATTCGTTTAATTAAATGTGTCGGATTAGGGTTAACCTATATAGTTTTATACTTATACCTAGACATGATCCGAATCCGACACGCAACATAATAGCCGACAATTTTTGACATGACCCACAAACTCGACACAAACCCCACATAAAATTAAAGGGTTGGGGTTAAGAAGTCTGATTCGTTTAATTAAATAGGTCGGATTAGGGTTGACCTATATAGTTTTATACCCATACCTAGACATGATCCGAACTTGCACGCAACATAATAGCTGACAATTTTTTACATAACTTTCAAACTCGACATAAACCCAATATAAAATGGACACAAATACACAAATTTTCTCCGAGTTGGTTTAGAGGAAATTTCCCTCAACCTACTCTAATAAGTGACAAGTGTCATTCAACATTTTTGAGTTTCTAAAAAATTAATATTTTGGTTCCCAGATTAGTGGAATAACAATAAATTATTATTAAAATATTAAAGAAAACATGTGAGAAATGACACTTAGCACTTGTTAGACTAAGTTAAAGGAAATTTTCTCCCAACTGATTTGGAGAAAATCTCTGTCAATATAAAATTAGAAGGATATAGCTGAATGGTTTGATCTATTTAATTAAGTAAATCAGGTTATGAGTGACCTATACAGTATTATACACATGACTTAACACAACTCGAACCCGAAAGGCCAACATGAATTGTGGCTCCTAGTTTTACCCCTTACTAAAATTATAATTCCTCCCTTGGGTAAATCCAAAATCTAATCACTAATCACTTTTTAGACTACTTTAGTGAGATTTACAAGATGTTGGAGAACATGGGAAGGCTGTCTGTTGTCTAAGCCTGGCTGGCCTTTTTAGGACCATTTTTGTCACTTGTGCAGAGTGTGTTGCATGCCTAGTCATTCAATAAATTCCTTTTAAGTATTGAAGGCCCATTGGGCCACCCTGAGTTTGGGTGAAGCTTTTTACTCAATGCTACGGAGAGGAATTTTTATACCAATGGCAATGAGGATCCTATACAATCTCCTGCCCAAACTATAAAGGGCAGGGAAAATTGCAAAGGCCTTAAGAGAGGACCAAGCAAGAAATCCCTTGCTAGTGACACTGAGATAGTGGGCCCCTTGCTTAAACAAGGAGCCCATTGTTAGATTTATTTTAAAATAAATAAAATTAATTATTTTTGGTCTTTCAAATAATTATGAAATCTATTTTATATTTAAAGACCATTTAATGAAATTGAGTGATTGAGAAGAGAGCTAACCACCTATGTCGTGCGCATACGTTACGGTTACATGGGCACATGCAATGGGCTTCGAATGCTATGGAATGCACTTTGCATTTTACTCCGTTGATCGAACTTGATGCATCATGGCTCCATTAAATTGGATTTTTTTGTGGTTACGATTTGTGACCGTTAGATCAAATGATTTTGGACCGTTAGATGTGTTCAAACTCATTATAAATATGACCCTTTGATCATATGCAAAGGCTCGCAATCTCATAGCTTTTTTATATTCTTCTACATACCTCATTTGTGCTATTCTCTACCTTAGGGTGTTTTCTTGTTACTCTAAAAAGTACTATTTTATAGTAATATTTGGACTTCATTGTATTTTGAGAGTTATTTTGTAATCTCTTAGCGCTTAAAAAATAAATAAAATACGTTCTAAAAATATCGTCGTGATCCGTCTTTAAAGTCTCAATTTATTTTTCCTTCATATTTTTCCCTTTAATTCATAATATTTTCTAACACCCATGCCGGGGCAGAGGAGACCTCCACAAGCCCCCCTCGCATCCCTTGCCCAAAAGCTCCCGAAATCCCCCAAGGGATCCATCCTAGTCCTTCTTATACAAGCCAATTAAACAATAGGCATAAAATTTGACCCAATCACTCCTAGAATCAGGCCTTATAGGCCTCCAGTTTTCTTTAGGATCCGCTAGATAATGTCCATCGTAAACTATCTCGTAACTCTCGGTATCAAAGTGATAGGCCCCAAGTAATTATATAAGTCGTTATTGTGTCACTCTAAGAATGAGGTGACTTTTAAAATCACTATTTGATCAAAATTTAATAATAATAAATTATAAGGCCAATGGTAATTTTAAAAGGTACATCATTCTTGGAGTGACACAGGAGTAACTTCTAACATTACTCGATAAGCCACATTATTGAAATCGAAACCTAAGACCTCAAGAAATAGGGGATCTTTCCCATTATTCATTTTTATGACCCAAATTTTATTTTGTTATATTTAACAGTATTACGTCATTTAAAGTTCTAAATAAGGTAACAATACATACACCATTAGATATATAAAATTTAATCTAGACTATGAAATATATCTTTTTAATTTCACTGGAAATAGAGAGAATTCTGATCCAAAGGTCAAAGTCTGTCATACTATGTTTTGGAGGATGTTTTTGTTATTGGTTTGAAAATTTTTTAATATAACGTAAATGTGAAAACAATTATAAGTGTTTTAAGTTTTGAATTGTTTGTTAATTTTTTATTTTTAAATAATAAAACAAAAGACAAACACAAAACAATTTTAATAAACGAAGCTATATATATTTTAAAGCTATTCTCTTGTTGTTTTGCCTTAAATGGGTTTCCTCCTGTCATTTTGCCCTAAATGGGTTTCTGAGGAAACCCATTGGTTGTTTTGCCTTTCTCTTTGTTTCTTTTCTCCGATAGTATTTTAGCTGCCGTAATTTTTTTAACGGTCCAAATTTAATTTTATTTGCTTTCTTTTTCACGAAAAATTTAAAATGAAATCTAAACTGTTAAAAGATTCATTGTAGTTCCATCAAGATGATTCAACCTTTTAAATCCCCCTACAAATTTCCACATTTCTTTTAAGATGAATGTCCCACCACAATGTTGAATATTTTGTTCTTTGGCCCCTTTGTCTATGTGTAATGCACCGCCCATCCTTCACATTCCATTGACAACTCACTTGGTCACCACCGCCATTGACAAGAGACCAACTTTTGTCTCCAAAGCTTGATCTTTTATGTCTACAAGACTATGACATGGATTGGTTGTCTTTATTACTTCTTTCTGTTTATTCCCTGCTTTTCCTTTCTTTAAACACTTCATTACTCCCCTATGACTTGTACACCACGCACAAGTCTTCAATTTTTTTTTTAATTTTTTTTTTTTGCCAGCTTTTGAATTAGCAAAAATGGGCAAGTTTTGATGAATCTATTAACGGAAAAATCGTACCGAGCCCTTCAGTTTTTATCTGATTTTGATTTAATCTTTGGGGTCCAAGTTTTAAATTGATCCCTCTATTATTTTATTGTCAAAATTAACGGTTTTGTTTGTCACTCGTCTTATTTAACGCTTCATAGTCCATCTCAGCATTAAAGTTAACAATTTTTCCTCAAACACTACAAATCTATAAGATTAAGATGACAGATAGGATGATCTTTGTTTTTAAAATTGAGTATTTTTTTTTTCTGTGATTGATTTGACGCTTAATGATATAGCTTTGATATTAGGTGCCTATATGAATGCTAGCATGTCAATTGAGACACGTGACATATCCGATTTGAATTCTAAAGGTTAAATTCAAATCGGATAAAAATCTTTTAAGTGCTAGGTATGATTTTTCCCATCTATTATTAAGTATTGGGCAAGTTAGGTATTGAGTAAGGGATTAAAAGATTTGTGGACTTGGAATGGCATCCTTCAAGTGGAGATTTTTATAATTACACCATCATCACCTGCTTTGCTACATAAAGGAGACCTAATTAAAGCAAATAGGGCACGTGAAGGATTTTCTTGGGGGTGAGGGAAAGTCGTATAGATTTTTTTATTGATTTTCTTTTCTTCTTCTTTCTGGGTAGTGGGTACTAAAATGCACCCGAGTTAAACTTTATTATAAGAAAAAAGTTATGTAAAATGAATAATTATTATTTTTGTTCTTGAAATTATTGACATGGTAGCTAATGCCATTAGGCCACATGGTTCAGTATTATAATTTTTTTTTTTTTTTGGCCCTTGTAAAAAATTGTAATAAGATATAAATATAAGAAAATATAGGGGAACAATTAGAAGAAAATACACAAAGATTTTTTGGTGGTTCGGCCTTAGAGGCAACGTTCATCGGTAGAGAATAACTTTCATTTTCTGTTGTTGCTACTGAATGAGCTTGGTTAACATTATTATCCGAATGTTGTTGGCTGGTGGCCAAATGTGACAACGCCACAAATTTTCAGTAACATATTTTACGTGTTGTTCTTTACTTGTTGATGGAAAGTTTGACCTCACATATGAAGTTGTTAAAATATTAATTAAAGAATTAAATTTATATATTCCTATCAACTTAAACTTTGTGGAATAAAAATGGTTTAATTGTATCAAAATTCAAAACCGATGTCCTCAGTTGAAACCTTTTACAGTTTATCTCATGTTTCAATTAAGATAGTCAACATTTTGTCCAATGCCACACACATGAGAGGATTGTTAAAATATTAATCTAAATAATTAAATTCATTATTTTCTAATGATTAAACTAATGTTTAAGTGATTAAATTTACCTCTTCTTAAAATGTTAAACTTCTAAGATAACTGGTAATTTAACATGATATCAGAGCAAAAGGTCCTGAGATCGAACCTTGACTCTATTAATTCACACTTCATTTAAATTAAATATTCTACGTATTGGACCTTACCTATTAAAAGGTAGTTTGAGCTCACACATGAAGGGAAGTGTTAAACTAGTGATTAAGTGATTAATTTACATATTCCTATCTTTGAACTATGACTTCACAATTTACCCTATTTTCAATTTATATTTCATTTGTTGAGGGATGTTCAAGTGCTACTTAAATAATTAAATTCACATATTCCTATCAAGTCAAACCCTTAATTTTTTGTCTGTAGACTAATTATTTTAGAAAAGCAACAAAAAAACGATTAGGAAACCTTTAGATAATTCTTTCAACATGCTATACCAAAGTCCAAAAGCATGCTCGCTTCATTCTTGCCTCTCCAAAATTATTCTTATATCTAAACACCAATGTTTTTTGGGTTTAATTTTTGGGAGTTTATGTGAGGCATGCAGCATGCTTTGTTGATTGACTTGGATTGAAATTCGTGCAATAAATAGGGTATTGTAGTGGGTGCAATACATTTTATTTTGGTCATTCTTCTCGATCGTGACATCAAATTAAGAAAAAAAAAAAGAAAAAAGTAATTTGGGTGGCCGAACCACCATTTGGCTACGAGAATGGTTCGGTCACCCCCAATAGCTACTTTGGGGGTGGTCAGACCACTCCCTTCACCCTAACTGGACTACCACAACAACAACTCAAGTTACCATTTTTTTTTTCTTGTCATGATCGGGAGACCATTTATTTAAAATGGATAACTTCACTTTACACCCTTAAATTACCATGTGATTTGATAAGTTTCCAAATTTTAAAACCTCAAAATTTAAACCCTTAAACTTTCAATTGCAATCACTCAGCTGTGGGTCTGTTGACCCATGGTGGGTCACGGCCAAACCCGCGTGGGTCTAGCCAATACAAGGCTTGAACCTTTTTTTTTTTAAAAAAAAAAAAAAAATTAGGAATATTTTGGTCTTTCTAAGTATTGTCGTTAGAAGTTGACGGCTAAATCTAATGAAATGGGTTCAAATTGATTGCAATTGAAAGTTCAGGAAACAAAATTGAAAAGTTTTAAAGTTTGAGGACTTGTCAAATCGTATAGTAATTCAGGAGTGTAAAATAAAGTTACCCCTATTTAAAAGGAACAATCTAAATAAAATATATTGCATCGGGGCAATACTTATCTCAATCCTATCGACTTGGAAACCATAAGCTTACGTAATGTTCATAAAATGATATAGTATATACATTTTGCATCTTGTTGGCATCTTATTGGCACTAGACAAAACCAAAACTTTGTGATGAGGTAAATAAGACAACTTGGTTCGTAAGTTGTAACAAACTACAAATATCATGATGTTAGAAAATCATATTTTTCTCAGAAAACGAGCTTATTATTTAAAGGAAATTATATATATATATATATATATATATATGTTTGACAAATTTAATAGTTTATTAAATGGTGGGAAGTATTAAATACAATTTTCGTACTAGGCCACGTGTCAGGCATCAGCCAAGTAGCTTTTGTGTGTCAGAAAAAGCATTTCACTATGTAAGAGAGAGAGAGAGAGAGAGGGAGAGAGAGAGAGAGAGGCACTATATGAAGGATTAATGTAGTAAGCAGAACACCACCACATCCATCAAACTGAAGAGACTGAAAGTTGTTCTCTGCTTGCTCTTTCTCATCAGGAAAGAGATCACCGACCCATTTGTCACCATTTCTCTCTGCGCCACACCACCGGAGTCCAACCGGTAAACGCTGACCCCCATGGACGTTGACTTCAGGGCTTACAAGGTCCACTCTGCCAGGCATTTCTCAACTGTCCAAGCTGCGCGCATTCACACTGGTTTGTTCCTTTCTTTTATCACTTCTTCTTGCTTATTGGTTTCCTATGTGTTGTTTTTGGTCATGTTTTCATTGCTTTCTTGGATGTGAAAGTTCTTCCAAAGTTTTGGGGTCCAGTATTGTGTGATGGGTTGGAGAATCTTGTGGGTTTTTGCAAAGGGTTGTCAAGTTCTCACCTTTTACCAAGGCACCGCCTGCCTGATGAGAGTCGTCAGGGATTGGGCTTAAAATATTATTAATAATTTTTTTTATGAAAATGGTTGGGTTTTTTGGGCTTTGGATTTTGGTTGGCCATGGGATAAAACGAATTTGATAATACTTCTATATATATATATATTTTATTAAATTATGAATCTAAGGACTTATTTTGCTTGAATTATCAATTGTTTAGTCATTCCCCACTGTGAATTATGCCCTTACCTCTTCTGTAATGGACGGATATTTTTATTGAACTATGAATCCAATGGACCTATTTTATATTGTGCTTGAACTATGATGCTGTACGTTATGTTCTAACCTGTTTTTACTTGTGGGACAATAAGCCTAAATACATGAGATTTTAGTCTCAATTATTTATTAATAATAAAAGAATCTCAATACTTCTGTTTGTATTTAGTTTCCATATTAAGCTCTAGCATCTTGTGTAATCAAGAAAATTAGGCTTGGCGAGGGAATATTTAAGGCCTTGAGTCAGAGGCTTCGATTAATTTTTATTAGGTTGGAGGCTAGATATTCCCCCCAAAGTGATTTAGTATGCTAGATTTCCTCAAGGATGAATGCAGTGAGAAGGATGAAAAGCTCAAAAAACAGCTGGAGAAGATGAATAATGATTTGTTGGCACTTCTGAGGTCTATGGATCATCTTGGGGTGAAATTGGTTATGTTGAAAACCCAGGAAAACCCTTCATCCGAGTGTTCCGGTTCCAGCACATTTGAAAATCAGCAGGAAGATCAGTACGATGATAAGGTCGATGAAGGCGTGAGAGCAAAACACTTTATGTTTTGGAGAAATAAACGGATGTTAGCAGAACGTGGTGATGAGTTCTGGAAGGAAAGATGGTTGCTTGTTATTTGTCAACCCTTTACAAAAGAGTATTGATGACAAAAAAAAACTAAGCGGATTTGCAGTTTTCCATGCAATATAAATTGGGTTCTCGGGAAGAGATATGTAGTGCGCATTCAAAGAAATTGTTTCCAGTTTAAATCATGAAGAATAAGCCAAAAGAGTCCATTCTCTCTTTCTCTATTTCTGTATCCATTTTCATTCTCTGTTTATTTGCATAGGTTTTTCTCTCGCATCCATTGTTCAATCGGTAGTTATCTATTTGTGGAATTTATGAATTATGGCTTTTGTTATCTTTTGGATGTGTCCCTGTAGAGGTCACTTGTTGGTGCCAGACTGCTAAATGCTGTGTCTAACAATTCCTTTTCCTTATCCCACTCCCTAAACAGATAGCCACTTAATATTCGATGATTCAGACGGGGAGGATGATGCAAGAACTTGTTTTCCATGTCCCTTCTGTTATGTGGACATTGATTTGTCTATGCTCTGTAGCCATTTGCAAGAAGATCACTGCTTTGACTTAAAAAATGCAGTATGTGCTTTTCTTTATCTATTTCATTTTATTGTGAGGGCTGTCTGAATACCTGGATACTGCTTCCAACTAATCTGAAGTTGAAAATTGATATATTTACTTGATATAATGCATCTTATTATTCATCCGGATTTCACTTGAAAAGAGTTAAAGCCATTCAGCATCTATAACATTGAAAAACTAGGGAAAAATGTATGTGGGTGTTACAAAATGTTGCGTGTGTTTCATTTAGTTTTGTATTTAATGTTCAAATGCTTTGGTGTTGCTATCTCAGGTTTGTCCTTTGTGTGCGGCAAATCTTGGGAAAGATGTGATTGGGCATTTTATAGTGCAGCATGCAAGCTCACTAAAGGTATTGTTCACCAGTCATGGATTTTCATGTTATAGATATGGTGTACAATCTCTTTAAGGCATATATTAAGCTTTGTATTTGCCAGAAAATAACAAATATCTCTTCTTTGCAGCGGAGGAAGAAATCTGAGAAATCTGGCTTCTTGACCGGTAATTCAGCAATGCTTGGCAAAAAGTTGCCAACAAATCCTGTGGGAAACAAGCATGAATCTGCACCTGATCCACTTCTCTCACTATTTATCAATAACATGCATTTTTTGGACCCTAAATGTATCCAGCAGGATGAATGCTTCAGTGATGATGCCTCTGACGCATCTGATGTCAAAAGGTATATACTCCTTTCTAGTCAAAGTTATGGCATGTAGGGCTGATCAGTGCTATTAGGAATTGCAATTTAAAAACTACTAAAATTTTAAGGCATAATAGTGAACTTCTGCAATGATGATTGAACAAATCAGGGATGCAAGTGATTTAACTTCCCTGGCCACTGAAATTCAGACTGGTATGCAATTCATTAGATGAGATAATCCTTCTTATGATACACTTCATGGAAGTCTTTAAAATTGCAATTGCTTTAAAAATAGTGTTTTGTGTTTCTAAACTGTCTGTTGAATAGAAAAGAAAAAGGGCTTATCAAGTGTTGGATGTGTAATGACCTAGGGAAAGCATACTCTATCAGCTCAAAAGGACTAGTCAATTTGGAATTTTCTTAGAATCACTTATAAAGCTCAATTTTACCTAGTAAATAAGTAATGTGAGACTTAGTACTTATGAATATCTTTATAAACCATTTATCTATGTAAGCTACTCATCTTCCCAACGTGATACTGGTGTATTACAACATGTTATTCACGGCAGTTTTGAGAACTCCAAACAAGACAAGGGCAAATTCACAAGGGAAATTTAGTGCATGTAGCTGTTTGAGGATATGGTAGACAAGATTTTGTTTTCTTATTTTTTTCTAATGAATGACAAGATAGGAAACTTATGTCATGATGGAGATATGTAATCTATTTACATTATTTTATGGAACTTTTGCTTGCCCTCTAACAAGTATAAAGATATTACTGCAGCTCTAGCTTTGTTGCAAAGACCATAATGTGGATTCATTTTCATTAATATTTAATGCTTCCACATGATAACTTCTTGACTAACTAGCTTTCCTTTCCTTTTTTTTTTTAATTTTTTTTTTTATCTTTCCCTTTCGTATAATTTTGTTTATTGATATTTCCAACATGCTTCTGAAAGATTAATAGCAGTGACCTAAATATAAAACTTTTCCTTTTCATATTATTATAGGTTCAGGCAGAATAAATATCTCCAAGTTGGTTGCAAGGCTATAGATTTTTATTTCTGGCAGAGGGCTATCATGAAGCATATTAGAAACTAGAGTGGGGTGGGAAAACTTAAAGTTAAAAAAGGAAGAACCTCATCATAGAGAATAACATAAAAAGTCCTTCCTCTCTAGTTCTCTGTGTGTGTGTGTTTTGGTGCAGCACTATAAAACACTATCAAGACTTTTGTGTATATATCTTCTTCTCTACTTGTAAGCCTTATTTTATTTTTTGAGCCTTTGTTTAGGAAGTGGCCCCTTAACTTTTCATTTCTGCCACCATTGTGACTTGAATAAACACAGTGCAATGTCTATTGTTTGATTGAAGAATGCAATTGCCCGCTTGTTTGAATGAAGTTCTTTTTTTAGCCAGTCACCAATTGCAAAAACTGGAGCATTAGGGAGCGTGTTTCATGCCTAATTTTGTCCTTTTCTGTTCTTTCTTGATGTTAGTTGATGTTAATGTGCTAGAGTGGATACTGTTTCATGCCTTACTTCTATGACCCATGTTAGAAACTATTCTGCAATTTCTAGTTGATTCAAGAACAATTATCTAGAGGTGTTATGATTAGGACATAATTGTGATCTACAATTGACTCGGATAATGAAAAAGCACATACTTGCACGTATGAGAATACAATCTGATGCTAGGATGTTGCTGATACTTCTTGTTTGTGCAGCATGGAGGCATCTTCACTGGATGAAGGCCATGAACAAGACAACGAAGAGAGAAGGCAGAAAGCAGCTTTCGTCCAACAGTTGATCATGTCGACCATTTTCTAAGACCTATTCTCGTGTCTCATGAAGCTCAAACTTTTCAAGAAGGTGCAAAAGGGTTGCTTCACTCGTTCGGTCATCAACGACTCGTTTTTTCAACTAGCACTGGGTTTTTATGGTGCATGATAGTAGGAGGATGCAAAATAGTTTCAATATTAGGTATCCTAGAAACTTGGTCTGGAAATGGCCAACTAATACAGCATTTCTTCTTGGTCGAAGGCAGTGGTGATAGTAAACCTTCGACTGGACTCTGGAGTATCAACCTATCTTCTATGTCTCTTAATCAGTAGAACTAAACATTTCAGTTATAAAGCTAATTATTAAATCTTTGATTATCTAAATGCCAGCCACAAATTTCACAAAATAATGGGGTTTTTGTTTGTTATATGGAATGTTTAGCTTCAAACATTGTTCATCCATAATTGATGAAATGATAAAATTTTTATACTTATATTAACAGTTAAAATGCTTAATCATTTCATCAATTAGGTGTAAGAACCTTCAACCTATGAGGAAGTTTGCCATGAAAAATTAGTTTTGACGCAATTGGGCTCGAGTTTGGCAATTATGTGATCCACCGTCTTCTTTTTCATAATAATAATTTAAATTAGATATTTGTTCCTTGAAGAGAATAATTTCTATGAAGACCTAGCACAATTCAGATTCTTTGTGCTTCCAATAAGAAATAGACACGTCAGTCTATCACAGTTCTGAGCTATTTGCCCCTCGAGATCAACTGGGAAAGATACAGATCTAGATTAATCGGCGTTAAAAAGGGGCTTTAATTAAGAATAGTTTATTAGTGATTACTATACGCACACAATGTACCTGCATCAATTACTGACCCAAAAAACACCCACAACAATTTTCAGATCTATGCAAACCAAGTGATAAACCAAACATATATTCGAGAAAAATATTTGCCTTTGAAAGCCGACATTACGGAGACAGAAATCGTGTGTTTTCATTTCATGTTCCTCTCATTTGGTATGATAAACTAACGTCCCCATTCTCTTCCTTAAACCTGCAACAAATTCTCATAGCAAAATTACAAACAAGTCAGTAGTTTCAAATACTGGACTAGCCTGCACGCATAATCATGAGCATTATGATCGATTGGCAGCATTGTTTTCTTTTTTGGGCAAGCATTATTACTTCATTACGGCCAAAGGGTAAAACATACTTGTTTCAAGACCAACCCTACTCACTGGAGGAAAGATAGATGACACTTTCATATAGTTGGCATGACAAAGGGGCATTATGCTCGCTAGAAGTAGCACTTCAAGAGCAAATGCAACACATGTTCCAAGCAGATGATCTTATAGACTGAAGACAAACAACAAACCAGAGCTTACATGCAACAATGGCACTTTGCATGTATATATAGAGAATGACTATACAGAACCATCTCAGGTGTGGCTTATCAGCTTGCCTGCCTCAAAGGGGTATCTCTTCTAAGAAATGTGTTTGTCAATTCACTTCTACTTGTAGTCAAAGAAGAAGAAGCGCTGCGGAAGGAAATCCTAAGACACTGCTATAATACCAAAATGCACTTCCAAAACCATGTTTAAGGAAAATAATAATGATGAAAAATTGCTACACCCCAATGAGAAGCAACTTTTGCTAAAGGGCTCAATCAAAAAATTCAAGATATATCATCCTCATCAATATCAACCAAAACCAACAAGCCATTTTGCCTCCCCTTGATAAAGGTTGAAGATCAACCTAAACTAAGAGAAGGGTGGCACTAAGCATCTGGCAATTAAAAGCCGATTCTGATAATTATCTTATGTATTGTATCTGCTTGCCTCAGGTATATTGATACAAATGCAGATGAAAGAAACAATACTGGAGGATTCCAATATATGGGGAGTATTTAGACTGTTACTTTTTGTTTCATGAGCATAGAAAATACCAACTTTAAAACAGTATCAGCTTGCTTAAGGGAAGAAATACATGTCAGTTTTCTGAATAAACATCCCATATTTCTATGCAAGCAATAGTTCTAGACTGTACCTCGAGTAGCTCACAAAAATCCAGAACAAGAGAAAATGAAAGTAACATTGATTCATCAAAAAAGTATTATCCAACTAGGCTAGACATCAGCGCAAAGTAAAACAAGTACAAACCTACAAGATATATAACATTGGATAATCAAAGTTGCGCAAAATGGCAAAAGTAATTGCATAAATATGTGAACAGATGTCATTTTGCCACCACTCAAAAAAGTGAAAAGCATTTCCTACCAAGGATGCCAAAGCTCATTAGTATCACTCAATGATGGACTGAATAACACCAGCTCCAACAGTCTTCCCTCCTTCTCTGATGGCAAACCTCATTCCTTGCTCACACGCCACAGGCATAATGAGTTCCACAATCATCTTCACACGGTCACCGGGCATGACCATCTTAGACTCCTCATCCTTATCATTCATAATCGAAGCCACCCTGCCCGTCACATCTGTAGTCCTCATGTAGAACTGTGGCCTGTACCCTGCGAAAAAAGGAGAATGTCTTCCACCCTCCTCCTTCTTCAACACATAAACAATCGCAGAGAACTTCGTATGAGGGGTAATCGAGCCTGGCTTTGCCAAAACCATCCCTCTCTGTATATCAGCCTTCTGAATACCTCTAAGCAACAACCCCACATTGTCCCCAGCCAAAGCATCATCAAGAATCTTCTGAAACATCTCCACCCCAGTCACAGTGGTACTCCTAGTATCCTTCAAACCCACAATGTCCACTGTTTCTCCAACCTTAACGGTACCCCTTTCAACACGGCCAGTGGCCACGGTCCCACGACCGGTGATCGAAAACACATCCTCAATAGCAAGCAAAAATGGGAGATCAGTTTGTCTTTGTGGGATTGGTATGTAACTATCCACAGAATCCATAAGCTCATAAATCTTATCTACCCATTCGTTGTCACCACGTTTAAGGGTAGGATTAGCCATCAAAGCCTCTAAAGCTAACAAAGCGGAACCAGAAATAATAGGCACATCGTCACCTGGGAACTCATACGAGGAAAGCAACTCACGCACCTCCAATTCCACGAGCTGCAAGAGCTCCTCGTCGTCGACCTGGTCCTGTTTGTTCAGGAACACGACCATGTTGGGCACACCCACTTGCTTGGCCAACAGTATGTGCTCCTTGGTCTGCGGCATCGGCCCGTCGGCGCCGGAGACGACGAGGATCGCGCCGTCCATCTGGGCGGCTCCGGTGATCATGTTCTTCACGTAGTCGGCGTGTCCGGGGCAGTCCACATGTGCGTAGTGGCGGTTCTCGGTCTCGTACTCGACCGTCGCAGTGTTGATGGTAATCCCACGGGCGCGTTCCTCCGGCGCGGCGTCGATCTCGTCGTACTTCTTGGGCGCGCTGTTACCCATTGCGGCCAAGGCCATGGTGAGCGCGGCGGTGAGGGTGGTCTTGCCGTGGTCGACGTGGCCGATGGTGCCGATGTTGACATGAGGCTTCTTGCGCTCGAACTTGCCGCGCGCGGCTCTCACGGTGAACACGCCGCCTCGGCGCTGGGTTTGGTGGCGCGTTGTGGGTTGGAGGATGGTGGAGGGGCTGAGGAGGAAAGCGGAGGAAAGGTGGGATTTTGTGGTGGTTTTGGAAATGGGTTTTGGGTAGAAAGTGAAGGAGGGGGCGGGGGAGGGCGGAGAGGCATATGGGTAGGTGAGCTTTGAGGAGGCTGAGCCTGTTGCCGCCGAGGAGATTGCCATTGGTTGGTGCCTTGGGAGAATGGTGGGTTTGGGATTTTGGGGGAGAAGAGTGAAGAAGGGAGCGGAAGAGTGTTATCTATTGGAAGACAAAAGAGGGCCTCATATCATCTCTTTGGGAAGAAGGGGGTGGGGTTTATCCATTTCTTGCTCTGTTTTGAAGGGACTAGGGGTGGGGATATGGAATTTCTGTGCAATACATGTTACCTGGCGCCACGTGTATACATGGTTTTCTTTACTTCAAGAAGGAAGTTGAGCTCAAGTATTAAGTGTGAGATTAGTGGAAATTATCATAATGAAATGATCAAAGCTATCTTTTATGAAATTAACTTGTATCTTGTGTGGTGATGTAAATCTTTTCTAGGTAGGGGTGTCAAAAATTACCGGGAAACCGGAACAGGAACAGAGAAACAGGGGACCCGGTTCCGGTTCCGGTTTAAAAAATCCAAAAACCGGGTACCCCGGTTCCAGTACCCGGTTTTTACCGGGAATACCGGAACCGGGTTTATATTTTATATATATATTAATTTTTTTACGCTTAGGTTTAGGTCTCCCGTCTCACTTCTCCCCTAAGTCCCGTTCATCTTCTTTTCTCACATCACGCCGCAAGCCCCTCCTCTTCTCCATTTTCTCCTCTAGTCCTCTTCTTCATTTTACTTCTCCATTTTTACTTTTTATTGTTTTAATGTTTTCTTTATGTACCTAATTTAAAATGATTTTTAGAGTATTTTAAAAAATTGATTTTTTATTTCTAAGGCCCATATAGGCAAAAATATTGATTTTTTAAAAGATTTTTGGGCTTTTTTAGGTTTATTTTTTAATTATTTGGAACAATCACAACAAAGCCTCTTTAATTTAGACAAAAAGATTAATAGATTTTTTTTTTTTTTTTTAAATGAGCTAACTAATGAAAAAAAATGGGCTTATTTTAGGACAAATACTTAAAATAAGCCCAAAAATTAATTTTCTTCAAAAACCAGTTTTCGGACCGGGTAAAACCGGAACCAGCCTGTAACCAGGACCCCGGTTAACCTGGGTCCTGATTCCAGTTCCGGTTTCCCAAAACCGAGAATCGGGGTACCCCGGTTCCAGTTCCAGTTTTGGCCAAAAACTGGGAAACCAGATTGAGTTGACACCCCTATCTCTAGGGATTAGCTTTTGAAAGGATAAATGGGAAATGGCGTTTATGAGGTCAACTGATTTAACATATTTTCATGAAATTTGTTGTGTCCGTTTTCATATGCGATTTTAACATGCGATTTCAAAATAACAATTTAAAAACATGTCATTTTTAAAAACGCAGTTAAGCTTTCTGTAAAACAGCAGTTTATCCTTTAAAATAGTATATTTAAAATTTTTAAAAAAGCACCAATTTGTTTGCAATTTGAAAACACAAATTTTTCTACATTTTTAAATTACAGTTTTTTTTTTTTTTTGTTGAAATTAAAAAAAAAAAACGCATTCACAAACGATATATTTCTTACAATTTTATTTAAAATCGCATTTTTTTTTATGTATGAAGTCGCAGTATCTAACGCACTCTATATACATATGTTCAAAGAAAAATGCTAAGAGTACCAAATCTTTTACCAAAAAATGGGTATCAAGATGATGTGAAACTTATTCATTAATCATTGGAAATAATCAAAATAATTAATAAAGAAAAATGTTACAAGTACCAATAAATAAGCTCAACATTATCTTAGCATCCATCTCTTCCTAAGTAACAATTTAAAAACGTGTGATTTTTAAAAATGCAGTTAAGCTTTCTGTAAAACCGCAGTTTATCCTTTAAAATAGTATACTTTTTTTAAAAAAAATGCACCAATTTGTTTGCAATTTGACAACGCAATTTTTTGTACATTTTTTAAATTACAATTTTTTAAGAAAATAGTATTTTTTTTATAAAAAAAATGCACCAATTTGTTTGCAATTTGACAACGCAATTTTTTTCTACATTTTTAAATTACAATTTTTTATGAGAATGCATTCACAAACGATACCTTTTTTACAATTTTATTTAAAATCGCATTTTTTATTTATGAAGTTGTAGTATCAAACGCTCTCTATATACATATGTTAAAAGAAAAATGTAGGAGTACCAAATCTTTTACCAAGAAATGGGTATCAAGATGATGTGAAGTTTATTCATTGAAAATAATCAAAATAATTAAAAAAGAAAAATGTTATGAGTACTAATAAATAAGCTCAACATCGTCTTAGTATCCATCTCTTCCCGTGCCCATAAGATTTCTCATGTTCAAAATGATGATCCTGCTCCTTGGCAAATGGCAACTCTCTTTCACAACACTTTCTAAAAGTGTGGAGGAAAAGAGTGATAATCTTGCTCTACCGACCAAAGTAATCACAATTTTCTTTTTTTCTCGACAGTGTCACAGTCAAGACTCGATAGCCATTTGGGGCTCATATGCCTTGGTGGCTGAAGCATCAAGCATCCCATTGGTTTGTGGCTCGTAGGAGGTGAATAGACGTGGTGATTTGCGTCCCACAATCGCCCACGAAGTCGGGCTCTGTTCCACGTCTTTGATTCATGTACTCAAAGAGCTTTGTGATCCTGGTGGGGTGTCCAAATCCACTGGCTAAGGCCCTTAGAAAACATCATTTATTTTTTGAAGAAACCGAAAATTATCTTTCTTCTGGTCATCCAGGTTAAAGAAAAGAGAAACAAAAATATTTTGCTACAATGCTTTATGCTATTTTCACACCCAGAAGATGGAAAAATTCATCTCAATCTTGAAAACCACATTACATCCATTCCACAATATTAGTGGGATATTGCAAGCAGGCACAATCTTTATCATAAGCCAGATACAGTGACAAATAACAAACAAAACAGGGGGCAAGCATTCCCACAACATTACTTTGACACCCCAGTGAATCATGAACAAGAAACTCAAAACTTTTAAATGATCTAACTACCTAAACAGGCGCAATTTCTGAAGCAGCCAGAGTATTGTGAGTAAAACAAGGTAAACGAATCGTATGTACAAGTGTACAATCCATAAAATATTGATCTCCCCTATCAACCTATTTGTGGGATGATGTGTAGTTATCTTTAAGCATATGCAGACTTATAATATACAGATACATGACTTATCTAACCTGTCTCACCTCAGCAGCATCACTTGATGTATGTGAAATGAAGATTGTGCTCATGGTTCACTCTAGAAAGTAAACTTCTTTAACAAGCGTGACTCTCAAGCTTGTAACTTAGCTGCATTCTCTCCCCATACAACATCAACGCTCATATTTTATTTGGCATTCCCATTAAAATCGGGTGAAATCTAAATTAAGATGCATCCAGCAGCATGATTTGCGTCCACGCACTCGTGCTTCCCAACTCTAACAACACGTGAAAGATCTTTGAGCTTTACAAGAATATGTCATCAACACATGAAAGATCATGGACCTTCCCAGACTAACTTCAGCCATTCCTAGATGAGTAAATCTGTTTTTCTTTCAGGGAAAATTAGTAATAATATATATTACTGACCAAATGGCAAGTTGGAGAAGTGAGACAACACCAGTTCCAATTTGTATTGGGCCACAGCTGTAAAATGCTAGGTTTAGCCGTGTGTCTAACAGTGCATTTAATGGTCCGAAATTTTCTGCTTGCATGCATTTAAAACCTTTTCATGGATCTCTGGATGAACTCCCTTTAAAAGATCTGATATGGCCAATTCATGCTTCCTTTTTAACTCATTTAGCTCCTGTTGCTGCTTCATTAACAGATTCTCAAGTTTCTCGGCAATTATCTTGACAGCTTCCGATCCAAAATAGTTTTCTTCCAAAGGAGAACCTCCAATGCTAGAATGTTGATATGTAGCTGCACTATTTTTATCACCAAATTGCAGATCAACAGGCAAACTAGCTTCCTTCTTCTCTTCACTATTATCATCACCAGAAACCCACTCATTCTCAGGTTGTTCAAGTATATCATCAACATCAGGATTATCTGTGTCTTCATGGAGATCAGGAGAGTTTTCATTGTCTGCAGTCAGGCTAGCTCCAGCGGCAACCGAAAGGCCAGATTTTACAGGAGAGGTTGCACCAAGTGCCTTGGGTGAGTCAGACCAAAACATACGACCCGAAGGCAATCTTTCCAATGAAAAACTACCAGAAGGGGAAGGCTCATTCGTAAGGGGAGAAGCATCACCCTTGGCTTCAGAGGCACAGCTATCAGGACTTGCAACCTCTCCACCAGAACTAACTCCAGGGAGTTCTCTTGGTGTCCAATCTGGAATGTGTGAATGAATTTCTAGGTCAATCATTTCAGCAATTGCTGAAACATCTTGATCTGTAAGGTCCAACTCCTCTACCATTTCACTAGCAACAGCAATAGCAGTGTCTGCCTCAATATCAAATGGAAAGTGGATATTGCGATAATGACCTGGGCAAAGGTGAAATTTTACAATTTAACGCCTATGAATGCTAATGAAAATCTCTTTTTCTTTCTTTAAACATTACAAAAACTAAGAAATGCAAAGAGAAGAATAGTCAACCTGAGGAGTCTGCTATTCGGAGTTGCAGAAATATCGTGTTAACATCTTTCCTTTGACCTTGAACTGTGAAATCTCTGCTTGTCTCAGACGGTTCCTTAGCACTTTTAACAACATCAATCTGATCAGAATTGCCTTCTGTGTTTGACAAGTCAAAATGTGAGAACAAAAACATAAAAGCCTTTGGTCTCTGTTGAATATACAGAAACTTACCTGAATGATGGGTTTTGGGAAGTAGACAACGACCTCTACTTCCATGATCCTGATCTGATTGGAGAAAAGGATCCATTAAAAGTTCCTTGGCAGGCAAGCGTTCAGAGACGTCTGCAGTACATTTTTCTATAAATGCTCTAACTGCAGGGTTTGTAACTTTTGCCAATGATGCAGGTTTTATTCCCTACAAAGAAAAAGAAGATATGACGATCTAGATACAAAATCTAAAGTGAATGATGTTTCTAGCACTGGAATATGACGGATCTAGGATTTGGATTTTAAGGAATTCCCAAAACTTCTAGGTTTTTTTAATCGTAAGATCTTTTACAGTTCTTTGTATTACAAATTTTGACAAACATTCCAGGCCCCCCCAAAAAAAATGTCAAAATGAAGTGCTGAGAAGATTTAATCAGATGACCCTTACTATATCTTTTTCTCTTTCAACCAGACAATTCTCTCATGGAATGAACCATTCAATGTCAAATGTGTCATACACTGACTAAAAGGAAGGAGAATTTTAACAGTCAATCCCTCTTAACTAATTAGCATGAGAACACTGTAAACATGGGAAAGTCGTTATCTTGCTTCAAAATGAGAACTTGTACTGACATATATATCTTGCAAAATTTGGACTTTCTAGAGCACTACAGAGTCCAAGGGATCCCATGATCATAACATATTAAGCATTTTCAAAATGCCTAATGTTTTCAAGGGCTACAAAAGCATGAACAAGTCAAACAATGTAAGAGATCATGTTGTGCCACATCACTTTGTAAGAGTTTTTTTTTTGTAAAATATTTTATAAGCCTAGCATTTCTCATGCAAGAAACTAAATAACTTTTTGAAAAAAATTACAACTGTAATAAGAATTGAAATGAACCAGAGACGCTAAGGCCTTACTGATGTCACTTTCTTGTATATTTGAGCAGCATTGGCACATTCGGCATATGGATACTCAAATGTCACCAACTCTAGCAAACACATGCCAAAGGCGTAAATGTCTACAAGCTCATTGTACTCCTCTTCATAAAGCTCTGGTGCCATGAACTCTGGAGTACCTAAAGCCACAAAAAGAAATATGTTTTTTGCCCCCATAACAAAGTTTCCACACAAAGTCTAATCTCAAAAGGAAAATAATAATGATAATATTACAATCCTCACCAATGACACTATGAGCTGAATGAGCCTGGCGAAGAATGGCAGCCAGGCCTAAGTCACCAATTTTCACCTCGCCTTGATTCCCATTGACAAATATGTTATCACACTTCAAATCTCGATGAATAACTGGCGGGTCATGACTGTGAAGGTACAGAAGGCCCTCTAGAATCTGCCTAGACCATTTCTTCAATGCTCTCAAATCAACATGTTTATGTTTCTTCCGGTATCTACACAACATTCGGAGGCAAAATGCTTAACAAAAACAAATCATAAAAAAAATGAAAAAGGGATATTAACAACCCAGCAGAGTAGAGAAACTCACTGCCGTAATGTTCCAGAAGTGAAAATCTCGGTAATGAAGTTAATACTCTCAGTTTTGGTGTCGACCCACGAATTGTAAAACTTGATTATGTTCTTGTGCTTCAAAGTCTTGAGTAAATGAACTTCCGAATATAGACGCTCCAAACCTTCGGAGTTTCGTAATAGATCTGACACCTTAACCTGATTCCAAGCAACTTCAATTCCTTCCAATTCATCAAATCCTCGATATCTGAAATTCCCACATTTCGATCAAGGACACCCAAATATAGCAACTCCGGTCCCAAAATCATATTAACCATAGTGCAACTAGCTGCACTTTCCTTTTTTCTTTCACAGTATAGATTCAGAGTTAACATAGCAAATAGAATAAAAGGATACACTTTCTTGAAAGCACCTTTTCCAAGAACCTCTTTATACTGCAAAACCAGCGTCAAATTAAATCAAAAACAAAACCCATTAATAAGCATAGCAATATATATCAACCCAAGCTTAAGCTTTTAATCAAACACAAAAGAAGCATTGGCTAATTTTCCAAACAAACATTGAACAGCTAACAGATTTGGACAACTGAATAATATATTAAACTATAAACAGAAATTCGTAATTCAACGTCAAAAAAGTTTAAATTTTTTCATTGAACTGACCCGACCGTATCGACCGGTGGGATCAACCTCAACAAACTCGGAGTCGGAATCGTCCGGGTCTTGTTCGGACGACAAGTCCTGTGGCATTTCTCGTTTCCAATCCAAGCACACACGCAAGCAAGAAAATGGAAAACCCAGAGCTTTTAGTTCTCTTCAAAATCCCAGATCGAATCCAATCCGAGCCCGCGAAAGAGAACCGGATGCAGATATTCAAAGAATACCCAAAACCCACAAAGAGTTATAGGGTCTGACAATAAATCCGTGGAAGAAGAAGAAGAAGAAGCGTGTGAAAGAGAGGTATTTCGTCAAAGCGAAGATGTTTAATGGGTGGGAGAATCAGCCAATCTAAGTGTGTCTGACCGACTCACTTGTCATTCGTGTTTCTGTTTTTCCGTGTTGTTTTCGTTTTCTTACATTTTGGGTATAAAAGGTCAACTTCGGGCATATGTGGGAGAGGACCCAGAAAGAAGGGAGGAGGGGGTTGCTGTTAACAAGTGCTTGTAGTTGATATGATATGAATATCATTGGGGATAAAGTTTTTCTTGGATGTTTATTAATACCCTTTTCTTTTTTTTTTCTTTTTTTAATCTGAAATGGATGTTTATTAACTACTTGATCTTCACACGAAAGAATCACATCTTATATTATATTAATCATATTAGAAAGTAAATATGTAAGGATTATGATGATAGATATAGTTTAAGAATAATGCTATATTCTCATCTCGTGTTTCATTCTTCTTATATTACTGGACTCATGTGACAGTGTCATAAACTCTTGGGATCAACTTTTATTTTTATTTTTTAAAAAAATGTTGATGGGTAATAATACATTTTCATCTCGTATGTCACTTTTATACTACTGGGTTGATGTGATAGTTGTTGTAATTGTGTGTTTCAAACACTTGTTTTCAACTCATTATTTTCTTTGACTTTAAGATTTAATTTCTTGTTGACCGTTTGCAATCTCTTAAACTTTTTACTGTTTGATCATGAGTTTTAATGAAAAAAAAATCAGCTTTATGGTTTTGATGGTTGGGATTAATTGTCAAGTATTTTGACATTTTATTAATAAGTTTTACGTTTCTACCTTTGGGTCATTAACGAGTTTTATTCTTCTTAAAGTGTTTTGACCGTTTGGTCATAAATCCCAGCAGATGACCGTTTAGAACATAAATTACACTCACTGCTTTCAATGCTTTGGATATTATAATGGATTCTTCCTACTAAATCAACTATCATGTCTATATAAGACACACCACGAGTACTTGGGGATATACATATATAGAATTTTATATGTTTCTTTTTTTTTTGTTTTTTATGATATTGCTCTAAAAAATAATGAGATTATTTTCACAAAGGAAGATTAAGGGTTGTTCTATTAATCTTTGTTCTTGAAAGTGCGTCCTTAACAAAGGTAGATGCTATAGTCTAATCCTGGGAGGTTGCGTGTCAAGAGATCTGATCGCACCGAGTTATACACTTTGGAAGGCACGAATCAACCTTTAAGGACAGCGCCCTTGCGTGATTCTATAGCATTGTGAGATCTTTCCATACTCTATTTTCATCTCTTGTATTTTATTTATTTTATTGTTAATATTCATATTGTAATTATTTTATATCAATGAGAATTTGTGCGCCATCCAAAATTATTTTCAACAATAGTACCCATAAACCTTTGGGGATCAGCCTTTATTAAAAAATAATAATAATAAAATAAAAAAAATAAAAATAAAAATTCAAGGTTTGATGGGCAATGATACATCAGTCTTTTTAGTGGGATGAGTGATGAATATTTAGAATTACTCATAGTTAAAATATGGGGGGACAAATGACTGCCAACACCAACGATTTTCTTTGATCAGTCATCTATCTGGGGGGAATATTGGTGGAAGATGCCAAAGTTTAGAATATAATTGACCAAGATGCCAAGTGGTGGAACATTTGAGTTGCTTAGAGAGATTTTTTTTTTAGAGGAAGAGGTGATGGTTATTAACAAGCTTCTTGTTAGTTGCTACCAACAGAAATATGTCTTGATTTGGAGAGGCACTACAACAAGAGAGTTTTCTATTTGTAGTGCTTTATCACGTGAAAAAAAGAAAGACAATACATGATGTGGGGAGAAGGCTCACAACGGTGGGAGGTAGTGGGATTTAGTGTATAATTTGGAACATGAAGAGAGTTAATGTTCAAGGACATGATCATGTGAAGGGCCTGCCACAACCTCTTGCCAACTAAGGAGAATCTAATGAAAAGAGGTATAATAATTGATTGTTTTTGCCCTATTCGTGGTATCGATAGTGAAAGTATTAAACATAACCTTTGGAGTTACCCTCCTGGGGTGGATGTATAGGGAGTTTTGTGGGAAGAAAATTTTCAAAAAATCATCTATTGTGGATCTGATTTCCTGCAGGTTGTGGAGGAGATGAACAATAAGTGCAATTTAGAAGAATTTAAATTACTTGTGGGGATCTCAAAGAAAATATGGTTAAGAAGAAACACAGTGGTTCGTGGAGGGGAGTTCATTCATCTTAAGCTTGTTGCAGGAAGCAATTGAGTCATTTGAAGAATATAAGAAAGCAAATGTGAAGGAGATTGACCAGTTGATTGAGACCTTGGGGGAGGATCATAGAAGATGGAAAGCTCCTACAGCAGGTATTCATAAAGTGAATTGGGATGCGGCAATGGACACACTTAATGGGCAGATTGTAGGTGATGATCATAGAAGACGGAAAGCTCCTATAACAAGTATTCATAAAGTGAATTGGGATGCGGCAGTGGACACACTTAATGAACAGACTATGAGTGATGATCATAGAAGATGGAAAGCTCCTACTGCAGGTATTCATAAAGTGAATTGGGATGCAGCAGTGGACACACTTAATGAGCAGACTGTGGGTGAGAATCATAGAAGATGAAAAGCTTCTACAGCAAGTATTCATAAAGTTAATTGGGATGTGGCAATGGGCACATGGGCATGAGCAGTTGTTGTGGGGGGATTTTGACGGATGTGTGATTGCATTTGGAAGTTTGACTAAACTATAACCTATTGTGGCGAATGCCTTGGTTGTTTTGCATGTTGTCGAATTTAGTAGGGATTTGGGCCTACAAATACTATTATGGAAGGTGATGTGTTTTAAGTAGTGAATGCGGTGGAATCCACATGGTGAAATTGGAGTAAATATGGACAGTGAGTGGAGGAGATGTGTAGGGTGCTTGATTTGATACACAATTGGCAGGTTGGCCATATTAGGAGAGATGTTAAACAAGTCATATGTGTGATTTGGATGAAAGAAATTTCTATTTGTATTTGTGATATTGTTTTGCTGGAGCAACATGTTCTACCTTTATAATTATGAATGAAAGTGATTTTCTCGTAAAAAAAGACTGAATTGAAAGAATTTTTTCTAACCCAATTTAAAGAAAAAATTTCTCCAATAGCCAATTATGGTGAGCATTCACATTGAAGTCTAAAGCTACTTTGGCTAAACCCTTAGCAAAATGGGGTAAAAACTACCATCACCGGCTAGCCATGCTCAACAAATTGTTCTACAAATAACATTTTTTTTTCAATTTCCCCTTTTTTTTTTCCTTTTTTTTTTTTTTTTTTTTTTCAAAATAAAAACATTAACAAACAACCTAGTATGATTTAGGTATTTTGGACAAGTGAGTTGATTAAAAAAAAAAAGAATTTTTAATTAAAATTTAATTGAAAAATATTGAGCCGAATGTAAGTAATTAGGTATAAGAATAATGAAATATATATACCTTGTTCAGCAAGAGAAGCAACATGCATGTCTAGGCATGTTAATGTTGCCCCCTTTTGTTCCCAACCTTGCTTCTGTTCTCACGTCTCTGCAGACATCAAAAGGTTTGTGAGATTACTCAGATCCAAGACAACAATTAAACAAATAAAACACAATCACAGAAGTAATGATTTGACAATAATCTAATTCCCAGAGACCAATCAAGTAGTAATCTTCCTTTTTTTGGTTTCCTTTTAAGTAGATAATTAGAGTTACCTAATGCATTTTGAAAGCTATTACCCTTCAGACAAGATATTCATGAGTCACAGTCAAAGTTTCTTCAACACAAAGAATTGTTGGGAGATAAGTCTGAATAATTTTGCCATAAAGTTATGCAGAATAAAGGATTAATGTGAGCAGATGCTGGACATAAAAATTTGGGTAGCTTCCAGGCTTCCAGCTCTTTCACCAGCCACAAAAATGCAATTTATTTTAAAAGAATATAGTCAACTGAAAAAAATAGAAAGAAACTTTTATTGGTTTGACGATTTTTGACATAACTAGCAAATTTAACATGAACATGAAATGAAATTAGAAGGTTAAGATTTAATGTAATTAAGTTTTGGGTCAAAACGGAGTGACCCAGTTAGACATGATTAATAAATGGGTCAGATTCGTATCAACCTATTTAACTCCCAATTAGCCCGCATAATCCATATAACTAAATTATATTTTTATCATTTAAAACCCAAGTATATAATTATGGGAATAGATATTGACTATTAAATTATTATTATTATTATTATTTTTTTTAATCATAAATCTAGTTGTGAAAACGTGTGTAATTTATGCTAATAAGATGTGAAAGTGTGTTAATAAGGTAAGATCAAGTATTTGATTCAACTCAACCTATATATAATATTTAAACATGTTGAAATGGGCCGTGTTCGTTTCCACTCCCCACCCAATACAATTTGTTTATTAAACCAGTTATACGTGTCATGCTGTAACACTGTTTAATTAAACAACACTTATTAAGATCAAGGAGTTTGACACGATTACTTAAATAAGTTATATTCTTGTCTATTCATATAGTTATGTACCAATGATTTGACACCACATAAACCCTACCCATAAACCCAAATTGTTACCCTTTACTTTTGCTTTTTAAACATGATTGGGTGGCATATAAAACAAAAACAAAAAATAAAAAAGAGGAGAAGAGAGAGAAAAATTTTCCCCATCAAACTATCTATTATTTAACTAGTCATGTGATAGCTCTATTTTATACACATAGAGACGAGGGATGCTCATTCACTTGAAGTTTCCATTATGATCAGAATTTGGGAAGTCATATATATTATAAAGAAGAATAAGCCGTCCTTGCAATAAGGCCAGGCCTTATATAATTATAATTTTTGACCTCTGTATTTTGGATAAACTTCACTTTGAGTAGGAATATTTTACTCACAAATGTCTGATTCCACAAAATATATGTGGTCATAGATGAACTTTGGTTTCATCGTTGGTTTAAAGTTCAAGGGCAGGTAGACTCAAATCTTGTCTTCTTTCACTTTCTACCCGCTTTCAATTCTCAAGAACTTTCATGGGTTTTGGTATTATTCTTCTTTAACATGTAAAAATTTCTAATTAAGGGTATTGAATTTTTTTTTAATTTCTTTTAATTACTTTATTTCGTTAGAATTTATTTCGTTAATTTTTGTTAAAATACCAAAAATACCCGTGTTTTTTATTATAAAAAAATTGCAAATATGTTTTTTTTTTACAAAAATAAAATAAACGCATGAAGCTTTACAATTTTTTATAATAAAAAATATGGGTATTTTGAAAAATAAATAAATAAAGGAAAATCTTAATGGAATTAGGTAATTGAAAAAATAAAAATTGAAAGTTCGGTTCCCTTAATTGAAAGTTTTTGAACTTCAAAAATAGTTTCGAAATGGAAGTCCAAGAAAATTTTGTGAAATTTCTTACAAAGTGGATAGCAACTTGTCACAAGCACGAAAAGACTAACAATAACATATTTATGGTTAAGATAACATGGTCAATAAGAGACGCATGACAGCCTCGACAAAGTCAAGCATTTTCTTCTTCGGTAGATATAAAGTTGAAACACGAACCTTCACCCTTTTAGATTTTTGCAGAAATTGAGATATTTTGTTATTATAAGTTGTCCAAATTCTGATAATTTAAAAAAGAGGGTTGTAAATTTACCTGCTTTCGGGCAAATGAGTTTTACATCTTAAGTTGTCCGAGACAGATAAATTTTGCAATCCTCTATCATTTATGACATGTTCCTCAACTTGGAGCACTAAACCTATTGAAATAAATCAAGAAAAACAACCCAATAAAAGTGACAAGACACACAACCACAAGCTATTGGTGCACAAGGCAACTTCAACATCATTTTCAAACAACTAGTCATGTATTGTATCCCCACCTTAAGACATCAATCTAGATCAAATTTTGTGCTGTTCCCCCAATCACCTCCTCTGCTAAGAACCAGTGGTACTAGTACTGCAACAGACCCCACAGCAAGAAGTATATGTCACAATGCACACCCCATATTAAAGAACACCTACTTGTGTATCATTAAATTCACAAACAATCACACTATGCTTTTTTTTTTTTAAAAAAAAAAAAAAAAAAAATTTAGTTTAATTTTAATTTTGATTTTTGAGGGAAAAAAAGGGTATTTAAGGAAGAAAGATAACAAGTGACCATTTTTTTCATCTATTTTAACGTCTGGCGATGCTAATAGAGGGGCTTTTTTTTTTAATATTACAAAAATTGATAGTTTAATGTATCTAAGTATTACACTTTATAGGAGGTTTAGCTATCAACCTCTTATTCCCTCGTAAGTGCATTCATTTTGTCCCTCATCATCATCATCGATGCTAAAGATTGGATAATGCATCATGACATGTGAACAGATGTCATTATCCAATCATGTGTCTATTGAACACATGTCATGATGCACTATCCAATCATGTATGTGTCTCGTTATCGACTGACGAACATTATCAACCCAAAACAGGAGTTGATCAGGATAGCTAAGAACTACATACATGTGACAATTCCAGCCACTAGCCTTCTTATTCTGAATCTAGAATTTAGACCATAATTATGTCTTTGCTATACAACCTAACTCATAAATATTTCAAAAAGCGAAAATGGTAAACGTTTTCCTTTACGTGTTTGCAGGCCGAAGCCAAAAACTATTATGAGTGGGGTCATGAGTCAAAAAAAATTTGCTGCTAAAGGCTGGTTGGCTGAATTTATTTTTTATTTTTTTAGGGGAAATTATCTTTTGTCCCTATGAACTACAACGCCTTGATACTTTCTTCCTATGAACTGCCACATGTACTACTTTGCTCCCATGAACTACCATTTTGTGCCCAAAACTCCTTTTCGTCAGTCAAAGCCGTTAACTCAGACGGTCAACCCGTCACTTTGCCCCCATAAACTACAATGCATTGTCACTTTGCTCCTATGAACTACAGCGCATTGTCACTTTGACTGTCTGAGTTAATAGCTTTGACTGATGGAAGGGGGTTTTGAGCATAAAATGGTAGTTCATGGGGGCAAAGTAGTACAATTGGTAGTTCATGGGGAGAAAGTGTCAAGGCGTTGTAGTTCATAGGGGCAAAAGATAGTTTCCCCCATTTTTTACCTTAAAATTTTGTTGTTGTTAGGAATTGGAGGGGGGCCATGACCAATACCAATCACCCCTTCCCTCGGTCCTTACGTGTAAGTGTTCAAACTCTCCATCAACAAGTAAGGCTCAACACTATGATGATATATTAAATAATTAATTATACCAAAAAGTTAAATTTAAGAGTAAAATTGGGTACATAGTATAAGGCTAGCATGAGAATTAGCACAAGGTCTTGGGCTTAGATATGTAGACCATTGATATTGGACATAGTGAGCTTAGTAAAAATTGAATCAAAGACCCCTAAAGAAGATCATAAGATCTAATTAATTTCATAATTTAATGGTTTAATTTATGACACATGACATATAAGACAATATGATATAATGTCAAAAAAAATAGGACAATAGGATATAAGCAAATTCACAAATATAGCTTAACCTTCCACAAAACTAATTAGCAAACTCCAAGGCACACACTTCAAATCTAAAAATAATAATTAAAAACAAAAACAAAAACATAGTGTGCCACCACTTAATGGGTAACCCCTTATTGACTTAAAACCCTACTAGAGTAGATGAAACATACGAGGATTGCATGGCAGGTGAGCTCCGCAACTCTCATCTTTTAAATTATTCGAATTTTTATGAAATTCGAACAACTTAATAACAAGAGATCTCAAATCCGGTGAAATTAGTCCTCAAGAGATAATTCAATCGACTGTGAACTATGTCTCATGAAACGGAAGTTATTAATTTGAATTTCTGTTTTCATTTTCTCTCCCCTTGTGCGGACATAATAAAAAATAAAAAATCAGGTGAAAGTAGTTAAGAAGATATGGGCTATAGATGGAAATGTACTCTCACTTTGCAGTAGAATGGTGGGCCGGTGTTAAGAGTGGCCCATATCCCTTCGACCACGGTTTTACAAGGTTGATCCAAACTATGGTTTAATTTAATGCAGGTTGGAGATAAAACCAAATCCAACTGTTTCGATCTATTACTTAATTTTCTTGTTTAGTACATTATTTATTTCTTTATTAATTTTTGTCAGTGCTCACAAGTTAGTTTAAGCATGCTTTAAGTTCAAGTATGTTTATTTTATTTTGTGTGTTTTGCCATACAATAACTGCAATTACCCTATAAAAGGGATGAAACGCTTTAGGTAAAGGAGGCTAATTCTTCTCAAAAACTTTAAATTTACTGTGTATATTCGCACTCTAAATAAAAATGCTAACTTAAGCACTGGAGTTTTCTCAATCTCCGGACTAGGCGATCCTTTGACGTTTTTATTATTTTACAAATAGCCTATTGTTGATCCACTTTTACTATTTTGTAGGCAGCTCATTGTCGGTTGCGCCGTATCAAAAATTAATTTAACACACTTAATTCAGTATAATTTGATTATTATTATTATATACAATGAAAATAAAAGCCTCAATTTTGGAGAACATGTGTCGATGTCATATATATATATATATATATATATATATATATACTATTTAAATATTATTTTAATTATATTTTATAATATTATAACATTGGCGTGCATACTATTCATGCACGCTGGTGTTATATAAATCATTATATATATATATATATATATATATATATATATATATATTCTCTGACTATATATGTGGGGTTGTGGCTAGGTAGAGACTGGCCGTGATCAGCGCCCACGCTTCACTAGTTTGTACTTCCTCCGGAACACGTTGCACAAATTAGAGGCAACCTTGTTGGTCCAAGTCAAAATTTTAAACAACTCTTACATAAATGATTGAATTTGAAAGGCTCAATTTTTACTGCTTTTTTTTTTTACAGCATTTCCTTTTATGTAAAGTGCTATATTACTCAACAAATGTAATAATAATAATAATAATAATAATAATAATAATAATAATCATCATTTTCTTTTTAATTTCCCATTTAAATAAAATAGTGAAAGAATAAAGAGTTGGTGTAAGACATTTTAAAAGTGGGTAACTAAAATTTTTTTGAAAAAAAATTTAAAGAAACTTTAGCATCCAATTAGTAGTGGTTGTCACTTACCCTTCCGGCTTATTTGACCATAACACTTTTTTTTTTTTTTTTTTAATGGTTCAGATTTAATTTTAATTTTTTAATTTTTTTTTACAAAAATAAAGAAAGTAAAATTAAATCCAAACCTGACATAGCAGATCAAAAACAAAATAAAGACAAAGGATTAACGTCTCACCAACCGGATAAATATGACGTCTTACCATATAAAAATAACAATCATAACTCTCAAAGAACATACTAAAACACTAAATCCTAACCCTAATGTGACTAACTCTTTTTGGCCAAGTCTATTATTAAATACTGACTCTATAAACATAAATTAAAGATTAAAACAATTACAAAATAATTCCGACTCTAAACTATTATTCTTTTTTCATTTGACATCAAAACCGTTACAAATATTATAAAAAAATTGTGTAGTTTTTACCGTACCTAAGCCAAATCCGCAATATTTTCGGTCCGAAAAGGCATTTTATGGTCTTTTGCAACCAAAATAACGTTTACATTTTGGTATTTGGGAATGGAAAGGCATATTTTATGGTGGGTTGATGCACTTCTCAGGGCTAATCTTTTTGGGGTTTCACAGTTTTCCTGCAAAACTGATGAGAGTTGCTGCCTCCAACCACTATAAAACCCTCTTTGTCAACCAAACTGACTCTGAGAGTTTGAAGAAAAAGTAAAAAAGTAAACCTCCTCTCCAACAAAACTAAACCATTTGTATTTTCAAATGATATAAAAAAAAAAAGAAAAAGTTTTGACTGGTCATCCTTTACCCCACCACACCAACTCATGTGCTGTCATGCTTCCAAGGATTCAACTCTGTTTGTAGAAATCTATACCCCAAATCTGGTGAAAAATGGCTTCTCTGCTTTTAACTATACCTGGAAGTGAGTATTTTTATGTATAGCAGAAGCAAAACCACCTCGGGTTCAGAAAAGTTGTTCTTTTAAAAGGGAAAAATCTAATGGAGATAAAGTGGAGAAAATAAATTGAAAATAAAATAAAAACAAAAATCCAGGCAGGAGAGGTTGAGCAGAGGAGGAGGTGCAGATAATTCAATATAAAAAGGTTGTTCTTCACTCACTCTCACTCACTGCCAGTCTATATCACCATATGCCAGTTTGGAAATATTTCTTTTCTTTTCTTTTATTTTATTTTATCTAATTTATTCCATTAATGCTGCCAAGAACAACACCTCTGGCAGCATCTGTGAGTCGCCTATGTTAAAGCTCTCACTAATAATTCAGCTTTTTTCTCCAACTCTGCATCTTCTTCCTCCAATTTGGGCTTTGCCCATTTGCTAATTCGTGAAAATCGATCAGTTTTCAACGATCATGCAAGACCCTATTGGAATTCCAGCTTGCTTCTCCGCCGGCGACAAACTATCCGACGACCAGACGGGTGTGACAAGGTCAGGGCAGAGTCTTTTCATGTCGGTATACAGAACAAAGATCGCCGATCAATGCCGCTCAATCACCATTACTTGGTGCAAAAATCTGTTGCTCCATGGGCTGGCGGTTTCGGTGGAGAGCCCGAACAGAGAAAGCCCGCACACCTGCAAAGTCGAGCTGAAGCCATGGTACTTCTGGAGAAAACAGGGCTCCAAGCGCTTTGTTTTGGAAGGTAAAGCTGTTGATATCTTCTGGGATCTCAAGGCTGCAAAGTTCAATGGCGAAACAGAGCCGAGCTCAGAGTATTATGTTGCAGTTGTCTGCGATGAAGAAGTTGTGCTTCTGCTTGGGGATCTGAAGAAAGATGCATATAAAAAGACTGGCTGCAGGCCGGCGCTTATCGATCCCATATTGGTTTCAAAAAAGGAGCACATATTTGGTAAGAAGAAGTTTTGTACAAGAGTCAAATTCCACGAGAAGGGTAGTTTCCATGAAGTCTCAATTGAGTGCAGGAACAAAAGCAGAGGTAATAGTTTGAACGGGGTTGAGCCAGAGATGGAGATTAGAGTCGATGGGCTTTTGGTGATTCATGTGAAGCATCTTCAGTGGAAATTCAGAGGTAATGAGTCAATACATGTGAATAGAATGAGAGTAGAGGTGTATTGGGATGTCCATGACTGGCTCTTTAGCCCTGGTCTAAGGCATGCCTTGTTTATTTTCAAGCCAATTCTGTCATCAATATCTCTGTCATCGCTATCATCATCATCATCACCATTGTCATCTCAGACAGAGAGTTGTGTGTCATTTGAAGGGTTTAATGCAAGTGGGTCATCAGAATTTTCCTTGTTTCTTTATGCCTGGAAGGTTGAATGATCATCATTCATCAGTCATCAATCATCACCGAATATGATCATATCTCAGTAGCCCCATTGGTTGTATCATGAAAGGCAGAAGAATAAGGTTGGAAAAGTAAAAGGGTACTCTTCATGGATAATTGGATTGAGATGAGAAAGGGGAGTGGGGCCGAAGAAGTAAGCTAGCTACAGCTGGGGATGAACAAGTGGACAAGAGACAGATTGTATTGCATACATGCATGCCCAATAATTCCCCATCTAGAGGCATCTCTCTCTCTCTCTCTCTCTCTCTCTCTCTCTCTCTCTATTTTTATACAACTTCTCTTTCATCTTTTCTGATCTAATCTTGATAAACGAGCAATGTTTCTATCAAATTCCATCTACCAATGTGTACGTTTCGTGAATTTTATATGCTTCCTATGGATACTGAATGTCTGTATCTGCCAAAGTTAGCTGATGCATGTTACAGAGAAAGGTGTGCTGATGATGAAAGATCCACTCCAAGCAACACCTTGTGTTTGTCCACAGCACATCAATATGACACAATTTTCTTTCAACTCAATCTATTAATAACATTCGCAACTGGCTCTCTAAATATCATTTTCAGTCAAATTTCGGCTAATTTATAAGAAAAAACATGCTTCATCAAACAACCTACTTCCTTTTTTGTTGTCATAAACCACTTCCTACTATTTTTTTTTTTTTTAATGTTATTTCTTCTCCTTCCCTCTCTTTGAGTCACTCCATTTTGGTACGACATACTTCTTTCTTCTAACTCTATATTTTAGTGCAACGTATTGAAAAACTAATAAAAAATAAGGGTAATTTTATTGAAGACTCTTGAACTTTCATCTGATTTGACAAACTCTCAAACTTCAAAATCTCTCAATTTAGTCCACTGAACTTTCAATTGCAATCAATTTAGACTCATCTGTCAGATTTTAAATGTCACATGGCGTTTATATCCCTGACTTTTTTTTTTTTATAAAATTTCAACTTTCCAAAACGTTTTTTTTTTTTTTTTTAAAAAAAAAAATCAGAGATATTTTGGTCTTTTTTGGTATTTCTAAACCCTAAATTTGACGGATGAGTTTAAATTGAGAGCAATTGAAAGTTTAGGGGACTAAATTAAGAGATTTTGAAGTTTGTGAGGATTTGTCAAATCCGATGAAAGTTTAGGGGTGTGTTCAGTGAAGTTACCCCTAAAAAATAATATTTAACTAAAGTAAAAAAATATGTAAAGAGTTTACTATTTAGTTCATTTTAAAAGTGGTTCTTCAAATTTGAAAAGTAAACTTTTTTCTTCAAATTTAGTTTTTGTTAGAAAAGTTCACTTGGAATGCTCAGTCTGTTAAAATGATATTTGTCTTTAAAACATGTAATTCTCACGTTTATTTTTAATAAAAACATATGACATTTATTCTTTTAAAACCAATTTAATAAAACTTGGACCCCATTTGAGGAAAACTTTGTTCACTTGAATATATATTACTCTTTCTTTCCGTTACTCGACGGTTACTCATTTTGGGATTAACGATGTTGTTGAAAATCATGCTAGTTTACGGTTTCATTAATTAATCTCATATTTTCAAGAGAAATGCTATGCTTACATTTTTTATTTTATAAATATTTTATGATACATACTAACTTAGCAGTTACAACTAATCCTTGTAATTTTTTATTTTTTAACAAGAGTACTGCTACATATATACCACGGTAAATATCTCACAAAGCTGATGTGAAAATGTATAATAGCTCTTAGATCAACCATTATTCAAGAAAAAAAAAATCATATATATAAAACCTGCTAAATCTTGTCACATCAATTTTATAGTATGTTTGTGTGATATGTAGCATTATTTAAGATTCGGATGTGACTCTTACATTAATATCGTTAGATAGTTGTAAGATAAAAATATAGGTTATAACATTACTCTATATTCAAGTAATTTTGCTGTCACGGAGATTCTATGTTGGTTTGCAATTAGTCATATATAAAATTACCAAAATGACATTGAGCCTCTGAATTTCGTCAGAAAAAAAAAAAAAAAAAGGTCATAAATTTTGGCTAAGCCACTTGTCACAAAATGATTACTTGGATTGATCATACTATATTTTCGTATGTCTCATCTTATCTTACAAGATAATAACTATGAACCCTAAACTATGGGCAAGGGCGGAAGCAGGCATATGGTTGGGGGACGAATGTTCTCCCAAACATTTTGAAAATGTTATTAAAATATTTTTTTTTATAAATTTATCCCCACAAAATTATATTTTTGCCCCATTTTAATTTTTTTTTTTTTTTTTTAGTTTTGTCCCTCCAAAATTATATTTTTGCCCCCTTTTAAAATTTTCTTTTAGTTTTGTCTCCTCTTTCAGCTTTAAAAAATTGAAAATGCCCTCATTTAATTAGTGACTTTCAGTTCGTAACATTATTTTGGCTTGACTCTAGTGTTTATGGGAGCTCCGAGTGATCTCGTTAGGAGAAAAAGTTCACACTAAATGTAATTTTTTTTGTTTTTTAAACATAACTTTTGTATGCAATAATAACTTACAATTTATTATGAAATTAAATTTATTAATTTAAGACTTATCTATATTTATTTTAGATAATCATACACAAATACACATATAGAGAGATACTATATGTATCTATGTGGTTATATATTCGGGTAAGTTCGTCCCCTCATAATATAAATCCTGAGTCTGCCCTCAGTTATGGGGTTATTTATAATGTCTCATGAATTATAAATTATTGTGATTACTACCCTAATCAGAGATTAATTTGCAATGTCCATCCCAATTTGTTAATTTTAGTACTGATTCGGATAATGGGTAGACCTTGACTTTGCAAATTAATCTTGAAATAGGTGTTGATTGCAAAAATTTATAATTTAGGAAAATATTGAAAATGAGATCATTTATGGTGGATAATTACAACTAATCCTTATATTCAATTACATAGAGATTGAAGAAAACAAAGTATTGTAAATTTTATAGACACCAAGAAGAAAAAAATGGAAAGATTCCCATTGTCCATTACATTCAAGGATTTGGCTTTTAAGTGCCATAAAAAATAAAAATCATTTATCATGTAGTTTTATCAATGGTTCAGATTTAATTATACTATCTCTTTCTTATGGAAAACTTTGAATTAAATTTGAACTGCTGTAAGAATTACAAAAACAGAGAAGAATTACTATAATTTGTTTTAGAGCACTTAAGCCAAATCCACCTTTCAAAGCATATAAAGGGCCACATTCTTTAGAATATAACCATAAACCAAATATGGCATCCACAGAAAAAGGTTTAGGTCACCATCAAAGCTGATTTAAAACATATTATTGACTTCAAAGAAAGACATCTCAACTGTCAATTGGACCCAATATTAACATTTAGAGGCCATCTCAATTCATACATCATGTAAGCAAAGAAGATTCATTTACAAGTTACTTCAAGGTGTGAGGCAAAAGCATTGTTAAGTTTCATAAAAAATGGTTCGGTACCACAAATTTTTATTACGAGTCCCTTACAAACTTGTATGACATGTCAAATGTAATTGTGTAAGGAATTTGTAGTAAAAGTTGAAGTACTCGTAGCAGTACTGCTGTACTGCTGCAAACAATATAATCAGGATAAATTTATTACTGAACTATTTATAAGGGTTAGAAACAAAACTAACTTCTTGTGGATGAGCTGACAAGAACAATATCATCAAAACCCACATGACAACAACAAAGAATGGTGTAGAAAACAGAGTTATATAATAGCATGAGCTGATGTTACCAATGGAAAATCGTTGGCAGCTTCTGAGCATTATTGTCTGATACAAAAACAATAATAGAATAGGCATAGCAACTAAGACTTTATACAATATTCTTCTTGAGACATCTTTTGTGGCACTCCTCCTCAGGATATAATGCAGCCCAAAGGACATCCAAGCGCCCAGATTATTAAGGAATAATTTGAGGGACCAATTTATCAGTTTGTTGAACATACCAGCAAACCAAGAAATGGTTTTGGTCTCTGATTTGGTCGTAATTCTGGTTTTCCTGTACCATAATCAATATTATTAAAGTGGTGCAGACTACTTGTTTTCATTTTTTGATCCAAAACCAAACCACTTTGCCAGGAAGAACTTAGGCTTTGCACGAGCGGCTTCAGATGCTGTTTGTGCTGGTGCTGCTTGAGCAGATTGCACAGATGATGAATTAGGCTTGGCTGGAACAGAGAAATTGTGTCAATGGCTTCAGGGTTTGAAGGGTGGATTTGATTTTTGAGAACAAGTAAGAATATGGTCTAAAGAGTCACTAATACTCTGTGTAACAGATGATTATATAAAAATATATATGGTTATTATTGTAAATTATCTAGTGTTTAGAAGACAACAAATGCATAAAAGGTATAAAGAATGAGATTTAACCTGATTTTGGTGAAACCCTGTTAGTTTTTGAACTTCTCACATTGCTAGGGTTCTTGTACGGATTATGCATGATGTCTTTGTCCTGAGATATTGAGGTTGACTTCCTCTCTATAAGCTTATGCTCCACATGTGTCATGCTATCAAAATCACCTGTAATGACCAGGAAATCAAAAAAGAGAAAATCTAAGAAACCCAAAGTCTGTATGTAGTGCAGAAGACTGAAAATTGTCAAAAGCACAGAAATATTCAAGAATGGAGACAAAGATAGATATTACAACTGGAATGCAGTTAGCTAAAACATGTTGAGTTTGAAAAGAAGATCATTATAGTGAATGTGAAATCAATTCTAGGACACATACACAATAAACTTAAATTTCATTCACACAATAAAATTACAGTAAAATTATGCAGTGGTTTAATGACCAAGCAGGAAAAAAGTTATTATTCTGACCATTGGAAGTTCATGTGTGACCTATAAAATTCAAAGTCCTCAGACCAGACAAAAGGGGGTTCAATGGCCATAATTGTTGGGAGGATAAATGGTAAGGGAGTTTTACCAAGAGTACATTCATATATATTTGAATACCACTCTAGCCCAAAAGCTTAAGCTAATGAGCTTGCATCCACTTTTATATATATATTGGTGAGACTCAACACTTACAAGTGCACTCACATCAACCTCTCCTTTACTTGTGAGTCTTTTTCACATTGATCCAACTACCCCTCGGTTATAAGTCTTTGCACATTTCTAAGAGTGTTCCGAGTTAAGAGTTGCCCCAGAGTGCCACTAAACGTAATTCCAAACCAAACACATCTAGACACCCGTCCCAGGATGTTAATCATGGCTCCGATACCACTTGTTGAAAGATAAATGGTTAAAGAGTTTTACTAAAAGTACATAAATATACATATTTGAACATCACTCTAACCCACAAACTTAAACTAATGGGCTTGGGTCCACTTAGGTATCTTAACTATATTTTTTACTTTTTTATTATATATATATATATATATATATATATATATATATTCTTTCTCAATGTGGGACTCAACACTCACAACTATACTTACAACAATAGTTAACATATTATCTAATTAGATACATAGAAAATGTGAGTATAGGTAGCTTACTCTCTGTGGGACGTTTCCCATAGTTGTGCCGCAGAGCTTCAAGAAAAGATTCATCTCTTTGATCTTGCATTATTGATAGGGTACAAAAGAATCAGATACTTATAATTAAGACAAAACAAATGACTTCACATTTTCTTATTAACAATTTAGAAGAGGCATAAAAACATACGTTGATCAAAAAGAGCATATCTGTAATTGGTGGCTGAGCCAACCAATAGCAACTGAACTGCCTCTGAGTCTCTTGTCATAGATGATTTATCAGATGCATTCAAATTCTGTGTGTCTAATAGGATACCTGCAAGCTGAAGCACATTAAAAGCCAGTGATCAGAATTGTAACCAAAACAAGCCAATCTGTTCTAACCATTTCAGAGCAGAAAATTAAGAAAAAAAAAGAAGCTTATTGTTCTGCAGCATGGTTACTGTAATTTACCAAAAGCTTCTTCAGCGCAGGTGTTTGAAGCAGATCATAGGCATCTTCACAGTAATTATCTGTAAGAATGGTGCACTGAGATCCAACCTATAAAGACAACAAAATACAGAAAGTTCGATAGAGAAATTCAATCTATGCCTTATACAGTGCATTTCAGATCATACTTGTTTAAATTCTTCAATTTCAGCCCATAATTAGAGTGCACTAACCTCGCCATTAGTTCTGAGGACATCTTGCCCAATCACAAGGATACTTAATTTCTCAGCCATCATTAGAGTCTCCAAGTCCACCTGACACCAATTTGCAGCAACGAGACAGCAAACTGTTCAAATTACATCCTGTCAACTAATATACACAATGTACTTTACAAAATCATTTGCCTTTTGTAAGCATGAGACATTTTCATTGCCTTGAACTAATGCTGCAAAAAGAATGCGTGTTAAAGGAAAGAATTCTTCAAAAAAGGATATTAACAATCCACTGTTTCAGAAACAGAACTTAATCCCATTGCACAATAAACTTCACCATTTACTGCTCTCAATAAAGCTATTATGACTTGATAAACGTCCATTTTTAGTGAAAATTGGATGCATCCAAGTATAAACAACCTTTTAAGACAAATTAATCTTTGCAATTACCCTTCACTGCTCTAACCAATATAGAGGTCCACAAATTTCAAATTCTGTGTTGCCAATTTTGTTTCTTGGATTGGAGGTTAACAATTTTGCATATGTTTTAAACAACCATTTTAGCATCTAAATGGGAAAATCTAACAATGATCTTTGAATAAGATTTCAAATTAACAAACACTAAAAGAATTACCTCATCAGAAAAAAAACAATGAGGTTGCATCCACGCCAACATGATGAAACAGCCAAGCAGCCTGCTTATGCTTCCACATCCTCCCTCTAGACAAATTCATCACAGGCACCACAACAAACCCCTCTCCGTCACCTTCTCCCTTATTTTTACTCAACCTATTCTCCAAAAGCCACGTGTAACATATCGCCGCCACCATCGAAATGGTACCTGCATTCCCACAAAACCCCACATTCAAACGCAACCCAACTAAAACCGGTTAACTTACTTCACAAGTAATCACTGTTATTTCAATTTAAAAACCTATAAAACCCATTAATTTCCCTGTTAATCTAAAACAAACAAAGTCACTTTCTCTATACTTAACTGTTTGAAGACCCAGAGAGCACAATTTTGGCCTTGGCCTCAACCTCCCCATTTAAGACTTTCTCAAGCTTGATCCTCTGCTCCTTCAAAAACCCATTAATGATATTGTGATCAGAAGCTCCTTTCTCTTCCTTCAACCCTCCATGACTAGCGTAGTGCTTCGGTGCAATCTTGTCCATTGAACATGTCGACGCGGATATCGACCTCCGGTGCGCCGACTCCACGAGTTTCCTGGGCGGCGACAGAACTGGGTTTTCCGCCAAAGAACATGCTGATTCGGTGAGGCTTTTCGGCGGGGAGAGGAGATGGGTCTCCGGCGATTGTGTTGAGTTCTTGAAGGTTCGGGCGGGAGGATGGGATTAAGATTCCCGGCGGCGGGTGATGAGAAGAGGGGTCGGTTTGGAAGCGGGACTTGCAATTGATGGGCTGGCGAAAAGGTGGCAGAGTAAGGGCCGTTGGATCGGGATTGGGGTCTGGGGTACTGTGTGGGGGATTGGCGGGCTTGAGGATGTTGGAGAACCATTTATGGACCGCCGAAGCTGGGGATATGTCCGGTGGGGTTGTTGTGGCGGTGGCGGTGGTTTCTGAGTTTTTGCGGTTGTGTTTTGCTGATTTGGAGAGGATTTCTCCGCTAAAGCTCTCCACTGCTCTGTTCCTGTTACAACAATAATATAGCCGTTGGGGGTTAGTTAATTCATTTCTTCTAAAAAAGAGAAAAATAAAATAAAATGAAAGAAAGAAAGGAAATATTGTTTGAAAAAAAGAAAAAAAAAAGAAGAAGGATTTTCTAGAATTGTTTTTAATCGAAGATAATAGTGGGGTCTTAAAATTCTAATTATTATTTTTAATAAGTATGATTTAAGAATTGTAGAATTATTGTAAAATAATTTAGTAAACTTTAAAAAACAATATATGAAAGACTAGTTTTTACTATTGAGAGCTGCTTCTATGTGGTCATGTGTTTTCTGCCATCCATTCAAATTTCAATTGGTGACACCTCACCTAGTATATCTTAAGAAAATCAAATTAAAACACTGGATAACAACCAAATTATTATCAAACCACTTGATAAAAAATCAACCCAACGGATTCATGGCAGATAAAAGGCCGGAGAGAGATTACCAATGGAGCAAAGGCGGAACGGCAGTGGCATGCACAATGGCGGTGGCATGTAGACCCAGCCATGGGTAGTCGCGACCCATGTTGGGTCATGGCCAGACCCAGCCTTGGGTCAAGCTGTGACCCACGCCTGGGTCACCTCGCACAGGCTCCCCTGCAGCTGCATCTCCGTTGCTGTGGCCGAATCGACATCGTGGGTCTAGCCGTCTCCATTGCTGTGGGTCACAACCGCATCTCTAGAGGGGATTTTCGGCGGGGACGGTTAGGGTTCCTAACATTTCCGGCATGGAGGACGATTTGGATGTGGGTGCGAGAGGTGGGAGAGAGTGGTGGTGACCCAGCACCAGCAGGCTGGTCTCTCTCCTTTCTCTCTCTCTCTCACCATTGAAGCTCAAATCCAGTGTTTTCCTTGTAAGCAATTTTTGTGCTTAAGCTAACGTGTCTTTCTTTAATTGGTGGGCAAAAAATCCCTTGTTTATGCATCGATTGCATAGAAATTATGCTCTTTTACTACTAGGTCATCTCAGTTATATAACATTTATATAGTAGTCTACTAAATATGACTATTTTTTTCGCATTTATTATGGTTTAGATAAAAGTAATTTTATATACTTCACTTTTATTTTGGTCTCGTATCAATAAGTTGATATGACAGTGTTTATCCATTCTTTATTTATTTATTTTTTTTAATAAAAATTATTTTAAGAGCCAATAGACACTAACACACCAAACCATAAAATAAGAATAAGATGAAAGTTAAGTATGTATAGCATTACTCTTTAGATAAACTATACAAGTTCTGCAAATACGAATGGTGTTCATGTTTGTTTTAAGTACATATGCAATCCTTATTTTCTTTTCTTGGGTCTTGTAACATGTTTGGTGCGTCAGTTACATAATTGTGTAAATGAAAGGAAAATAATTTAAAGGTGCAGAGCCAGAGAGCCTGATCATCATGATTCATGGGTACGTAGTTATAATTACCTTCTGGCAGATCTCGAGAGAGGGAATGCCGGCGATCCTTGAGCAGCAGCGAATCTTGGTGAGCCGACAAACTTAGAGGAGGGGGAGTCACAGCGTGTCGGAGATGAAGTAACCATGCGCCTCGCCGCTTCAAGCCATTCTTGAGTCATCCTGCTGATATTGCTCCTTGTGCTGCTTTCGAAATCCTCCTCCCCCTCCCCCGTCAAGTTATAGGCGGCCTTTTTATCTGCAGTTGCAGCTCCGTAGAACATGTCGTTCATGAAATCTGTCAGGTCCGGAGCAGGCTCCGCTTTACGCCGACTACTCTCCGCCAGTTTCTTTTGCAGGGTTATCGTCGCCCCTTTGCTTTCTCTTGAAGTGTCTCTCCTGTATCTGATCCTGTCGGCCATGGCACCGCCCTCAACATACACGCACAGATGCACAGAGATCAGAGATCAGAGAGATCGAGAGAGAGAGATTTTGGCTGAGAACACAAGAGAGAGTTGAATTATATATACATGCTGAGAGATTCGGACATCGATAATATCAGGTGGAGAGAGATAGCTCAAGTAATTAAGAGTTTTGCCGGCATATCCGTTGGTGTCTCAACTTGACGAGGATGGCAATTGGCCGACGCAAATTCACATTAAGTCTTCCATAACCAATCAAATTAGCCTATAACCGGTACAATGCGCGGTTTTTTTTTTTTTTTCTTGTTGCCAAAAGCATCTTAAAAACAATTGAACCGCACGTAATAGTGGCGGCACCGGAGAGGATGCTTTAAAAAAAAAAAAAAAAAGATTTAAATCTTAAGCTCTGATACTATATAAAAAAGAGAAATGAAAGAGAACCAAAGAGAAGTGCCCAAAATTATTGTACATGATCGAAGATATGATGATCCCACTAGGTCAAACGAATTTGCCAATTAGTTGTTCAGGAAACAAAATGGCAACAGATTGCACATGATAACTGTTTTGCCACTCCGCCGCAACTGTCTCGATATATTTGGCAAATAATTATACAACGCTTTTAACCTACCAACAAGCACGTAGCATTGTATGATGACTGACAAAAATTGCAAAAGGCAAATGATTTAATGCCATTACTTTGTCAGAGTCGTATCTTACTTGCAAGCAAAGTCGACTCCACCATTAGGCAGATCAGGAGGCTGCCTAAGGCTCCCAATTCAATAAGGCTTCAAATTCATGAATATTAATAAGAATTTATTCCTAACGTTCAAAATATAGAAATTATGCTAAAATTCTTTTATTAAATAGTCAAATCTTTTAAAAAATAAAAAATAACAATAACCCATTGCCGGCCACCAAGCGGTGGGGTTGGGCGCAGGGATGGAACCATAAATTATTATGGGTAGGGGCCAATGGTCAAAAAAATTTGTTGCTCGGGCCAATATCTTATAATTTTTTTTTACCTTAGCTTTTTTTTTTTTTACCTTAACTTTTTTGTTTTTTTTTTTCACCTTAAAAAGTTTTTGTTTTTTGTTTTTTTTTTACCAATGCCAGTCCCCCTTCCTCCATAGTCCATCCCTGGTTGGGAGTGGGTGGCCCTAAGCCACCCCCAATCCCCCATGGCCCATGTCGTAGAGGGCCCTAAATCCCGATCTTCTAAGATAGATATTAAGATAGCTAAAAACAGATTAATTTGATCATCTAAGGGTTGCGTTATCCTTAAAACTTGTACATAAAAACATACATTCTACCTGTCGTATTTTCACACAGACAAATTAACAAACATCCTATGGCCACCGCTCGCTTGGTTCTTTTCTGCATTGTTTTGGTCACTCTCTTAGCACTTCATGAATGTAAGTATCTCTAATTACTGCTTCAATTTACATCGTTTTTCTCAGATGTTCGTCTCTGACTGTAACACTGTTGTTTTAATTTGCTCAAAATGACATTAACAGGCAACAATGGTAATCATGATGTCGATTTAGCTGAGACAGCTGATATATCTACGAGCAAGAAAATAAATATTGCACTTTGCCAACAAGGAAATTGTGACGGTGGAGAGGTTTGTTGGTGTTGCCATTTGCAACAAGTTGTTTTCCCGGTCAAAAAAAATAACATGCTATATCACCGAAGAAGTTTGTATGGACAAATGCCATGAAGTTCACGGACATTAGTGCATGGTGCTTTTTTTCCTTCAAGTTTTTCTTTCCAATAAAGGTCGGGTTTTTCCCTTTCCATCGGCTGGACTACGTCTCATGAAACGGAGCTCTCTTGGTTGAATTCTCCTCCTCCTCCTTACGTGTACATATTAAAAAAAAAAAAAAAAAAAAAGAAGGAGAAGAAAAGAAAAGAAAGGGCTTATCTTAATAATACACGCTCAATGGAATAATCAGACTTGAATGTTATTACAATTATTTTATTTGATTGTTCATTTTGTTATTCAATGCAATCATTTCAATGACAGCCAGTAAATTAAATTCAGAAAATTGTATCCAAATCATCACTTATTTCAATTTGTTTTCAAGTTTTTTTTTTTTTTTTGTTCAAGGGGTATTAAATCACAATTTATCTCAATAGCTTAAGCTGATAAATAGTAATAAAAATTTAATCATTTTATTAATACTTTTATACTCTTCTTCATGTGTGGAGCTGAAGCTTAAGCTAAATCGAAAACGAAGAACAACTTAAGGCCTCAATCAGTAGTGAATCTAGTGATGTCCAACACATAATATTTAGTGGTGCCATATTAAATCACAATTCTTTCAAAAAAAAACTTAATTAGGTAATAAAAAAATCATTTAATTAATACTTTATCAATAGTCCAATAATTAGAACCTGTGAAATTTGTGACTTTTAAAATGCTCAAGATGCCCAGCACCTTGGTGGTGCCCTTTTTTCTGAAAAAAAAATAAAAAATGACGAACTAGTAACGCAAAACTGATCTTGCTTCAATGCCGTAGCAGTGTAATCTTAAAAGGGCAAGAAAGTAAAGCAAAGTTGAGAAGCGTCAAAATATCCAAAAATATTGATTAGGATCCCTTATATTTTTTAGAGAAGTGCTACATATTCTAAATTTTATTCTTAAAACTTAATTTCCAAATGATGTGTCACCATCTCATGATATTTATTATTTTATGAAGTATGTCATCAACTCATGGGATGATGATACATCATTTGGAAACTAACTTTTGGGAAGAAAATTTGGAATGTGTAGCATTTCTCAATTTTTTAAGGTAACTGCACATGGAGACATTTTTAAAATCCTAATTATTATTTTAAATTAAATTGTTTGAATAGCTCTAATACTATATAATAACACATGAATTTTTGGTAAATTTGCCCAATTAAATCTTTGGGTCTAGTTTCTATCTATAATCAACGTATACAATATTTATAACTTAATTACATTCAAATTAGGACCATTTTCTTGAAAATATTGTTCAGCTTTTGGTTAGGGGTATATATAAATTCAGCCGATTACAATCGGCCACCAACCGGTTATAATTAGCCACTAACCGATTACCGATTACCAACTAGTAACTGGCTAATTGCTTGAAAATAATGCCGTTAATCGGACACTCGGTTAAAAAATAACCGTTAACCGGATTTTTTTTTATTTTTTTATTTTTTTTTATATGAATAAAAAATTTCATTAAGCACAAACTAACCAAACAACAGCTCAAACCCCATTACAAGCCTTTACAAAAGGCCAAAACAGAAACACCAAAAACAAGAACACCTACAACCCAGCAACTAAACAAGTAATTGTGCAGGTAAGTTCCACAAAACCCCCATTACAAGCCTTTACAAAAGACCAAAAACATAAACTAGCAAAACCAGAAAAACAAGAACACTTGCAACCGAGCAACTATATAAGAAGTTCTGCAGGTAAGTTCCACAAAGAACACAGGATAATGTTCTCCCTTGTTCTAGGAAATTTTCCTTTCCCAGCAATTCAAGTTCTTACTTTTCATACAATCTTCTTCAAAAGCTGCTCCTCTGTACAAGGCTCACCAGCATGAATGAGCTCATTCCTAGTGCACCAAAGATTCTAGACAACTGATCCCATAACCAGGCAGCAGAGCAAACACTTGAGAGATTTGTGAACCCAAGTACTGCATCCTTGTTGCACAATTATGTCATCCCATTTCACATAAATATTTTCAACTGTACACCTCATCATACAAAATCTCCAAATTTTGTAACTAAAGCTGCACGCAAAAAACAAGTGAGCACGATTTTCCAATTGGTGATGACAAAATTTGCACTGGACATTACCTTGATAACCCTATTTCAACAATATTTCCCCTGTGATGAGCCTATTCTTCATAGCAAGCTATAGGATAAAAGCCTGCTTAGAAATAGCAAGAGGGAACCAAACCAATTTACACCACATAACCTCCTCATTCTTCTCCCTAAGGACCTCCCGAGTGTCTGAGCAAACATAAACTATTTTCCTTGAAGCATCACAAACTGGTTTATCACAAGGACCCAAACCAACTTTAGATAATCTAGCTTGAATCTCAACCAAGGCCTCTAATCGTTTAAAAAAAAAAAAAAATCATTTTTTAATTAAAATTTTTTTGTCCTTTTAAAAAAAAAAATTATTAGTATTTTTTATTTTTTAAACTTATAGGGGTATTTTTGTCTTATTGAGAAATAAGACAAAAATACTTTTAAGATTTACCGAATGGGTGTTAATTTTGGGGCATTTTCAGTTGGTTGAGTTAATGTCTTGATGGGTTCTCTTGTGATTACAAAACCTATAATGGGCTGTGGCAAGATCGAATTTTATGTTCCTGAGATGTTCTGGTTTGTCTGAGCTCTTGCTTGGTTGTAAATTTGGTTAGAGTTTGTATGTGAAGTTGTTGTGCAGGTGTTCTTGTTTTCAATGTGTTTTGGATTTTGTTGGATGTCGGAGGTTTTTAGTTTATGTTATGAGTTGTCTTCTTTTGAAATTTCTTGTGAAGATTTTGGTTTCCCTTTGTTTGGCATATTGGAAAATTGACTTTGAGAAAGTTTTTCTGATCTGGTCAATTTTTCTGCAATGCTAGCAGCCCCAATGTTCTTACCTTACTTCCCGGTCAGAAACAGTGTAGGAAAGGTAAAGTAGTAATTTCATAAACATAAAAATATTTTATCAATTTGCATTGGACAAATCATATTTCAAAGAAGTGAAAAAAGGGTACATGATCGAGGATATGATCATCCCACTAGGTCAAATGAATTAGCCAATTAGTTGTTCAGGAAACAAAAGAGGGATGCGTTGCACGGGATAATTGCTCTGCCATCCCACCGCAATTGTCTCAATATATTTGGCAAAGAATTAGACAACACTTTTAACCTACTAGCAGGCACGTAGCATTACATGATGACTGACAACGATTGCAAGAGGCAAATGATTTAATGTCATTACTCCGCCAAAGTCGTATTTTACTTGTAAGCAAGGCCGACTCCACCATTAGGCAAATCAGGCGGCCACCTAAGACCCCCAATTTAATAAAGCCTCCAATTCATGAATATTAATATGAGTTTATTCCTAACGTTCAAAATATAAAAATTATGCTACACAAGTCCAACATTCAAAATTGAAAAAAAAAAAAAAAAAAAAAATTTAAATGCAACGAAAATGAAAAGTTCCAAAATACTGTATTCAATTATAAATTCCTCTCTTTGTAAGTTTCTATTTCTTTTCTTTCTATTTCTCTATTCAAGATAGTTACTAAAAACTCAATCAATCACTTGCTCTAAATTTTTTATTTGATTTCAAGAATTATTTTTACTATTAAGAACAATAAATTTAGAACTAATTTGTCTTTCCTTGTGCAGTTTGAGAGTGTTAGATAATCCTACCATCCTACCATAAATTCAAGAATTATTGTTTTAGTTTTTAAAATTCTCTCTCTCTCTCTCTCTCTCTATATATATATATATTAGGTATAAATTCTCAAACGTTATGCTACGGTGGCTTTTCAGCCTTTTCCTTAACTGGATTGTTGAGAAAGATCATCCCAGTTTCTGTGTCTCGTTGTGTGCCCTTTCCATGACACAAGGAGACAAACCAAAACTCAAAAAGTATGTGGAGAAACGAGGAATGAAACTATGGATATCATGCATACCTTTTACTGATCCATCAAAATTTCCAAGCATTTGAAATATATATAAAATAAAATAAAACAAAGTCAATGCAGAAAATAACAAACAAACGCATCCCGATCTCAAATCCTTCTCTTGTTACTATGTCAAACACACCTTCACAAACCACAACCCTGGCCCTTGGACATGCTCAAGGGTCATTTCTTCTCCCAGTAGGCAGTAGCCAGCAAATTCTTTGGGCCTTTGAATTTTTCTGCTTATTTTAAAAAGAAAGAAAACAAAAAATTGTTGTTCTTCTTTTAGTATAAAAGGAAATCCAAAGTATCATCAGGTACATCAGATTCTTTGCTTTCGCTTTCGCAGATTGATTGTTGGAGAGAATTCAGAGGCAAGTGTTGTTAATGGCAGAACGTGGGTTTCTCTTGGCTTCACTTCTTCTCTTCTGTTGCTTGGCAGGAACTTGTTATGGAATTGTTCTCTTCTCTTCTCTGCCAAGAACCCTTGTAGTCACCGCTTCACCCAGTCAAGGACAAGGTACCACATCCCTCTGTTTCTCAAAAGATTTTTGCTTCTTTAATAAAAGTAGCTAATTTTTGGCTGAAAACTCGGATACCCACATGAAGATTTTCCCAGAATATTATTCAACAAACAGAGCCTGCAAATTTTCCATCTGGGTTTTCTAAATTATGCAACTTTCATTCATGATAAGAAAAGATTTTCTCAGAAAATTTCCAAACTCATTAGAATCCAGAATTTCTTCAGATAAAGTTTTGAAAAACAAAAACTCTTTCTCTGTAGATGTAGAATTAAATTTTATTGATCAAATTTGCAGTTCTGGTTGGTGGTGAAGATAAAATTACTGTAACATGGGGTGTGAACCAGAGCCTACCAGCTGGGACTGACTCTGCCTACAAGACCATAAAAGTGAAGTTTTGCTACGCGCCCATCAGCCAGGTCGACCGCACGTGGAGGAAGACGGTGGACAACATAGGCAAGGACAAGACCTGCCAGTTCCAGATCGTTGCTAAACCCTACGATGCGTCGAACAAAACGGTCCAGAGCTTCGAGTTGACCGTGGAGCGTGACGTGCCCTCTGCCACGTACTTCGTACGCGCCTATGCTTACAACTCTGAGAATGTTGAGGTGGGTTATGGTCAAACGACTGACGCCCACAAGACCACCAACTTGTTCGAGGTCCAGTCAATCACTGGACGCCACGTGTCGCTCGATATTGCCGCGGTTTGCTTCAGCGCTTTCTCGGTTGTGTCCTTGCTTGGGTTCTTTGTTGCTGAGAAGAGAAGGGCAAAACGGTCTCAGTAGAATTGAAAGAGAAATGTGCTTTGGCCCTGGCCCGTAGTCAAATTATAGCAGTAGTTTGTACGGTGTCGTATTTGTTTTCCTAAATGGAACTATGGGGTGTGGGTTTGGGGAAGGCTTTATCTAGGGTTTGTAATAATTGGTAGTTGAAACATTATCATATGGACATGTTTGGCCAACATGATCAAAGTAGTGGCTAGAATATGTTATGTCTTGCTTATTTGGATGAAATATTGATAAACTTATAACTTTTTTACAGCTTGCTGATATATGTAACATATAATTGAAGGGTACTAAAATCTTTTTCAATGTCTAACATAGTCTTAATCAATATATTGATATTGACATGCATTAGCAAATTGTAAAAGAGTTGTAGGCATAACGTTAATCTGTTTCAATTAGTACTAATTGAGTAACATTAAGAGTTTGTTATGGTTGAATCAAATAAGTTCGCTGGATTAAAGAATTAAGAGGATCAAATTTCTTGTTAGATTCTAAGAAGAAGTTGTTTAGCATGAGCTGGAAGGCTATGAATAAAGCTAAGTAGTTGTCTTCTTTCATTACAAATTGAAGGTTCAGGTTTCCTCGAACCTTATTCTTCTTATGTTTTTTCTATCTAGAAAGAAGAAAATTAAGAAGAAAACATCTCAAGAAGATAACCCACCACCAGCAAATCGACCCATTAATTACTCGATCTGTTGCATTAGTAAATAACAAAATGTGCATGGCATGATCATCTGCAACTTGATAGTGGATGCTATGCCATAATTAGTAGGCGAATATTGGATTTTTAATCATCTTTCTCAATCAACAAGGAACTAGGAAACTAATCATACTGAAATTGGAGCAAAGTTTGGATGGAAAACCAAGTCGAAATCTTGTCTCAATCCTTTCATTTTGGGAACTAGCTGCTGAAACGGCGGAGTCTGGGCTTCTCTGCTCAAGCCCCCTCGTGTGATGCTCAAGTCTGCACACTGTCTTGCTCCGCTCGAGCGGAGCTCATTGTGTCGACACTGTTGCTCTACACAACACCACTGCTCGAACGGTGCCTTCTGCGTGTACCAAAGGCAGGGCTGTGTCGTCCAACATCACTTTCACTTATTATATGCGAAAGAGGAAGTCAATTAGGTAATAGAATACATCTCTACCACTTCAAGCATAGGGGAACTTCAGCAAAAAAGTCCTCAAGGGGCAAACTATGGCAAGTTTATTTCTGGTACTCCAGGAATAACTAACTAATTGAACGTAAAGAAAGCTCTGAAGTTACTTGTTACCTTTGCTTAAGCTACAATGTGCTCACCAACTTGCCACAGCCTACCGATATTCAATGTTATAATAGCACGTCGAGCATGAAATTTATTTAGAATTGCTGAAAAGCAATATTCATGTCTGGTGTTCCAGATGTACGATTGATCAAGATAACAGCACAAGTATTACATATGAGTACAAATGAACTTACAATTGAAGTAGATCTAGCAGAAAGCTGATGCTACAGCAGAAGAAAGAACTGGAGCAACAAGTACTTGCTGACTGTCCCAAATATTGTAAGGAATGCAGTGAAATCTTGAACCCTTTCAATGTCTCTACATATATGGTTCTTTGGAGGTAATGTACACTCTACACATCATTATTAACAAATGATTAATAGGGTTCTTTAACGCTGTTATTTTCTCATCAGTCTGCTTGAGGGTTGAAACAAATGTCAGTGCTTTGCATTCTATCAGTACCAATAAGTGATAACCTGTCATCATAAACATTCACATACCCAAATGAATCTGTTCCTGGAGGGCATTCTAGGGCAGCTTCAAGGACTCTGTGGTGCACTCCATGGGAGTCAATTGAGTGCCCACCTCTGTGATCATGCCCAGCTAGGCAAACCTTTACACAATCATATCTGTGTATAACATCCATTACTTCATTGTAATTCCAAAGAAGTGCTTCTTTTGACGATGCACCAGGATCTAGAGGAATATGGCAACAGACCACTACTTTCTGATTTAGCTTCGATGCTTCCTGAAGTACACCATCTAACCATTCCAATTGTTGTTTCCCAACTCCTCCATTGAACATAAGGAACCTTCTCTCAAGGCCCACTAGTCCCGAAGGACTGTTCTTTTCAGAATTTGGGTTCTTTTCACGGAGAAAATTTAAGGCTTCTAACATGTTTGGATGATCTTGAGGCCAGCCAATGGCACTGATATCATAGCCATCCAGAACAACGAATCTGTACTCTGGAGTTGGTGAAAACTCAAAATAGGCATGATCATCAACACTTGGAATCTTCAGTAAGGGAAGTAATTTGCTGCGGGGAAGATTGTAGAGGCAGTGATTACCAATCATGTGATAGACAGGGCCATTGAATTTGTCGAATTCATTAATAACTTTCTTCACAGAATCTAGAGATTGGTCCTTGGGGCAAAACCCATCAACAATGTCCCCAAAATTTATCGTGAATTTAAGCTTCTGGTGGTGGTTCCAGTTCTGCACTGCCCTCTGCAACACAAGAATACTATGCCGATAATATCGAGGAACCCCAATAAATGAGCGACCGTCAGGAATATCAGCATACTGAACGTCAGAGATAACCCCAAAAGAAAAGAGAGGTGGCTTCTCTTGTGCATTTGATAATCCATTTGAAGAGCCCATGGTGCAGCTAGCACTTGAAACCTATCAAACAAAGCGAACAGATTGCTATTAGCAAATGAGATGGTAATGGCTTGCACATTGGTTTGAAAAATTGATAATTAGCATGCTAATAAACCCAGCTTGGAAACTATGACAAACCTAATAAAAACATATAAAAATTTCAAAAAAGAAAGAATATCCAATTAATCCGAAAAGCTTATAAAATGGAAGGAATCCACCACTATCGCATATCAAGCTAAGAAATGCTAACAAAAAATTTACTACATTGTTATGAACTGCTTTCATAAATCTCCTATTAATTTATCACAAACTTTCTATTGGAAAGAGACAAAAATTAACTTGCTCACTAACCCAGATTATATAAAGGTAAATCCACTATTCCATCCCATTCCAGTCTGATTTACCAATGAGATCTTTCAACTATTCTAAGCACAATATCACTCCTAATTTCCACCTTTCACCACCAAACAAACCTGTCGGCGTTCAACCCTGCTCACCCATAAACCAAACGCTGCCAAAGACTACCCACAACCACCGGTTCACTACCACCAAAAGCCACCGACCACCGATTACATTCTTTCGTTTTTTCTTTGTGTTTATGTAAGCAAACAATTAAGCCTATCCAACATAGCGACAGATACTTTCCCAACCTTAAAATCCAAGCAAAGAACACGATAAATGTTAAGCTATCATTATAAGCATAAAATGCACATGGGTCATCAACAATTTGAGTTCTAAGAAAAGCTCACACTCTTTTTAGATAACCAAACCAAACAATGCAACAACGACCCAGATGAGAGAAAGTAGCAAAGAAAAGTTGGACCAGAAGAGAGACAGCAGTAAGCACGTACGGTTCGTCTACGATCTGAAACGCCGATCTGTCTTCGGCGTTTGTTGGAGGGAGGAGAGAGAGATAGATTTGGGTTTTTCTTCGTATCAAAAGTCAGAGTCCTCGAGCACCACGGAGTGCACACGGCGGCGCTTTGGGGCAGATGAAACGAACTTGATTCTGTCAGCATCTTTTTAGTTGGGGTAGCTGTGTGAGGTAGTTGGTTACGGTCCGGGTCGGCATAATGACCCAAATACTCTTTGTTTCCAAACACAATTACCTAATTGCCAACATTCAATTTTATTTTAGGAATAAATGCAAAATTAGTCTATGTTGACCTAAATTATAAATCACTTAATAGTCTTAATGTAGTATAAAAAATAATTTATAAGTCTATGTAGTTCGCCTAAATTACAAATTGCCCCATGTGATATAAAAAATAATTTATAGGGTCTCAAGGTAAGCTAAAATAATAGTTTACTCATTGAAATCAATTTCCGTCAACTACCTTAACAAAATCCGTAACTTTGTCACGTCATACCTAATAAAAACGAGACACATGTTATTATTAATTTCTTGCTTTAAAAAATGACAATTAAGATTTTTCACATCATTTTAGGGCACCAGCAAAGATTACACATCAGCCATCTCTCTAGTTATTTAAGTCATATTGCTACAGTAAAGTAACATAATCTCTTTTATCCCCGAAATTTTACTTTGTGTGTAACCCTCTCTCATTTTCATATTTCTTGTCACGATTTGTGAGCATTTTGCAAGAATTTGACGGTCACATTTTTTAACCATTGAAAAATAAATAAAAACAACATTCAAGTTAATAAATTATGACAAAGTTTTCATTCAAATCAAGTTGAATAAACTTGGGTTACTACTTTTACTAAACTGATATTTATCTTTAGAACATGTAAATTGTTTTTAGTGAGTAAACTGTTATTTTGTTTTACCCTGGTGACCTATAAATTATTTTTTATAACATAAATAGTGATTTGTGATTTAAGCCATCTACAATGACCAATTTTATTTTATTTTATTGCCAATTTACAATTCTAAACTCAGCGAGGCAATATGCTGGGATGAGACGTGGCACAATATAAGCGCTATGATTGATAGCCCACACTAAAGGTCGGCAAGCGAAACATAGCCTTCTTAAAATAAAATAAAAGATTTATTTATTCACTAAACATATATAGTCAACTTTATTGATTATTTGATGCTTCCTCAAGATAATTATTTGATGCTTCCACAACATAATTGTCTGGATTGCGTGAGAAGACAGGAGGACTCACCTAATAATTGGAATGGTGGGTTTGAAAGAATGAGGGGTTGAGATTGATTGGCAAAACCCAGAAAGAGGTGAGCAGATAAATTATGTTTACTGTACTGTGGCAGCTGTACAGTGGGGATTAAAACGAATAAAATTGCAATTTTCATTCTTCCTATATTCTTAAAACTAATCTATGATGTGAACAATTAAATTTGAGCAATTTAAGATCTTTGTAATAACAAAACTCTGCCAAGCGAAAACTTCTCTGGAGGGGAAAGTCAACCAGCTTGCATTCACGGCTCATCTCAGCACTTGTTCTTGTGTAAACCAGCTTTCCTCAATTTGATGACATTGACTTCCCGTTGTCATATGGATGGATGATGGATCTGATGGACAAGCTTCTCCGGCAATTGCTTCGTAGCCTACAAAAAATATGCAAAGGTAAATCTAAAACCAACCCAGAACCTTGTGCATAATGATAAACAGATTGAAGATTTCATGATAATGTACCTGGAAGTGTCTCATGTGCAAAATCGGTTCACACCCAACATCTGCAACCGACTTTCCATTAGGGGTTTGCAATTTAAATCTCTCAGTTTCGTATGCTGTCAGAATACTTTTCTCGTCGGGTAGTTGGTGGCAAACTTTTAGAAGGGAGCTAAGAGAATTCATCTGCCAGATTACAGTAAAAACAAGATGAGAAGCCCAACTTTTAAGCATCACTTTGGAAATAATTAGAGCTCAGGATTAGAAGAAAGACATCTCTCATTCATTATTGTTACTGCACAAGCCTTCAAGTAAAATATAAGGTCAATCTGGCAAACGTTAAAAGTTTGGCACAATTCCCTTCAATTTTCCTAGGTGACTTTGTTGGATAATATTTACTCAAGCATGAAACTGCCCAAAGCTAGACAAAATCCTCCAATCCAGGTCTTTTAGCAAATAAACAAATGATAATTCGTATATTATTAAGTTTCTTCGATCTTCCATCGCAAAAGCTTAAGTTATTAAAGGGAGTGAGCCAATTAGTACATAAACCAACAGTGAGCCTCAAGCACAATCAAAGAAACAAATTCTGATACCATATGAGAGCATCCAACCCAAAAAAAGTTAAAACTGCTAAGTAGAGAAACCCAAATAATACATAAACCCATACAGAGTAACAACACAAACCATTTGGGATATCCTGTCAGATTTACATGGAGGAGGAAAAGAAAAGAAAAGAATTTTTAACATTTAAATCAGAACAAAATTCAATCATAAGGGTTTGATAACTGAAACCAAACCCAGTTAGACATGGGCAGGTTGATTGGGTCCTTGGCACGCCCACTAATTTGACATATCATTGTCTGGTTAAGATTTTTACTAGCATGACAGAATACTCGTATTCATATGGAAGAATGAGAATAGAAAGACCATTATTTATTTCTGGACATTAATGCCTAACTTTACCTACAACCTCATATTTTAACTGCAAACCAATACATTTAGTTATTGAAATAACTTATTTTGGAGATTAATTAGATGCACAATCCAATTGCAAACAAGTATTTTGTAACTTAGTTTAGTCACCATTATGTATCAAACTTGCCTAGGATATCAGCTCTAACCCAGACATATTAGATTTCAAGATTGAACCTATATTCTTGTATTTTTGGCAATAGAAAGAGCTGAAGGGTAGATTTCTGAATCTCATTTATTCTAGAAACTCTGAAGCCCTTCCCCAAGCGTTTCTTTGTTTTAGGCACAGAACATTTTGCCTGTATTCTTAGTCTTTCTGAGAGAATGTAAATCAGTGTAAACCACATAGCCTAGTATGTGGAAACTATGGTGTGCATGCTTGAGCAGACGTAGTTTGTGTACAGCCGGCCCAAAATGCAATGGCAAACAATATACATGCTTGCATGCACATTGAGACATGCAGCAGATACTCTAATCTGATAATAGAAAGAAACAATGAAATCTATGCAGTTAAAGCATTACATGCTCACCTTCATGTATGGACAGGATGCACAGCCTCCATGGATGGAACATCCCTCTCCACTAGCAACTCCAGGTATAACAGGTAGGATAATGTCACCCATTTTAACTGACGATTTTGATGTTCTTGTTATTGAGTCTGATGAAACAGGAAACACTATTTCAACCTTGATTTTTGCTTCTCCTGAAGGTGATCCAGAACCTAACAAATTGCGAACGGCTGCAACAATTGAAGTCACCATTCCGGTTTCTGTTCCTAATACAAATTGGAGGTGGTCATTGACCTTTCTATCTAAAGCCTCTTGAACCCTCTGTTTTATAAAATCTAGTATGTTTTGGGTGGAACCAACAACGCCCATTCCTCTTCTCTTTGCTTCCATTGCCAAAGAAAACATTTCTCCAGGGACCTCAAAATGAGCAGTAAGGAATGCATCACAGTACATTTCATTTATCTTCTCTACAACTTCATGTCCAAAAAGGTGATGTACAATGCACGTTCCTTCCTGATATGAGAACATATAATCAGCATATAAAAGAAAAAAGCAGTCCTAGATTCCATATCTGCAAAGGCAAGATAGAATAAAGAAAAATGATGTAATGTTGTTTTGCTAGCTATGGTTACAAATGTTAGCCAATGAACCAGTAGCAGGCGTGATAAACTGTACGGCAAATTAAGAAAGACGGCAAATTAGAAGCAACATTTTGCCAATAAGTGAGTAACATAACTGGCAATAATCATATGCTCTGAAACTATGAGCCCAGCAATAGTGCTTATTAGCAATTATACATTTATTTTTTATGTACAGTATGCTTTCCTTCATGTGGGTGAAGTTGTTGGAGAAAACGTTCCCTGTCCTCCTCTAAAATAACTAAGCCCTCTATTTGCAAAAATTTCAGTAAGGATGACATCTCGGTGGAAAGAGAAACTGAGCCACCAATCACCTACACAGTCAAAAGAGACTACCATGTACCAAGCTCAATCACCAGAAAGCATATCATCAGCTGGGAACAAATTTCTATGTTAACAATATTCATGGTGGTGGCCGATCAAATAATATATGCATCTATTATATTTCGTTCCCTATATTGCACTATCTCTATACAGTGAAATGGCAAATAAACAAACAGTATATAGTTACCATGCCATTAATTGGATAAATTTGCACTACTAGGAAGTTAAAAATACTTTATTATAAAAATAGATAATTAAAAAAAAAAAAAAAAAAAACCTTAGGTACCATGCCATTAATTGGATAAATTTGCACTACTAGGATGTTAAAAATACTTTATTATAAAAATAGATAATAAAAAATAAAAAAAAATAAAAAAAAAACCTTAGGTACCATGCCATTAATTGGATAAATATAAAAATAGCTAATAATAAAAAAAAAGTACACAAGTTAGCACCAAGTTAATATACAAAGTATACTTTCTCTAACTTTTACTGCCATAAATGCAAATAAACTCGATTCCACCTTCACTCCCCCCAAAAACAATTTACCTGATAATAGTGCAGGCGGGGTAACAAAGATTTAATAGAGTCTCTACTGTGTCCTGGATGTATTTCAGCTATTTCTTCATCAGTCATCTTGCTCATCTGCTGGAGCAGCTCTTTAATATTTGCACCCATATAGGAATCAGGCCCATACCATACATTTAAATCTGGCACTTGAGCAAAAGCCTGCAGAAATATAAGTGGCTTGCATTAAAGGAAGAAGATTCCTGCAAGGGTTGGAACCTTGATACTTGATGCGTTAGTATAAGCATTAGAAATGCAGGAGGTGGATGAATAGACACTCATAATACTACCGACCTGCAGAATGGTTGGCACGACATTTGACGAAGTACAGGTAATTGTTGGCACAAGTTCATGAGCATATGCTTTTGTCTCTAGTGAAGTATTAATGTAGATGACATGCAAACCAGGAGGAGACCTAGAGGCTGCCTCAAGATAATTCATATATGAAGGGGAGGCTGCTGCATCTGCCAAGGAACAACCAATGCGTTCATTTGACATCCTGTACACACCAACCTGCACATAAATAACACAGAGAAAAATTATAATGAATTGCTTCTTCAAGAATACAACTGAATCTATGATGTATAAAACATGCTTCATTTAATCCTAGCACAAAAGTTGAAAGGTAGAAACATAAAAGGAAAAAGCATTATGGCATTAGAACTGCTCATCATCAAATATAGAGATGTTAGAGCCCTTAATTTGCAGTGGATTAGGTCTAGAAGAAGAATATTCCATAAAAAAAGATTAGCAAAATTCTTATCAAAAAAAAAGATTAGCAAATTTGCTTACGATTTAGGCACTATTAAGCCATCAATTCATATAGCAGGAATAAAACCCTCATTTTGGTAGTCAAAATCCTGGGCTTGTCCATGCACAAGCACACCCCAAAACCTCTCAAACTCAAGCATGGCCTAGAGTCTGATCCCAGATGCTAGTCAATAAGTATGATGCTGATCGATCATTGGAACCAGATGCATAACAATTATATATGTTCCTTACATCTACTTTCAATCTAAAAATGACAAACTGTAAAATAAAAAGAAATGATGAAAAAGACTTACATCTCCAAAGCCAGCCTGGTCAAGGATTGCACGCACATTTTCTGACATAAAATCTACACCCAAAACTGTAATGAATTGGCATCCAGCTTTTGCCATCTTGACAGCCGCATCTGCCATTACCAATGAATCAGAAATATAAATGTGCGGCCAATGTTTCTGAGCAGCAGTCAAGATGCCTTGGACCTCAGGATCCATGTAAAAATGTGCAACAACACCAATCTTCTTCTCCTTTAGCACATTGACCAGTTCTTGAACCCTACACTCATCGGGGAACAAATATCTTGCCTGCAATTAAACTACAATGGAATTTAGAACTTTAATACTGCCAGGAATCATGAGATATAACAAAAAGTAAACAAATATTTATCAGCAATTAAGATTCTAATCTTGCCTCTTAGGGCAAGCACAGCATTATAAAGCTCAAATGAAGAACTTTACTCATCACAATAAAGGTACTAGAATGCCATGCAAGTGCACGCACATATAAGCATTCTCAACCAAAATAAAGGGCGGGGGAGAGAGAGATTTTGTGCATCAATGCATATAAAGGGGTAACCTTATCAGGTATGACATTCATTATATAAATTAAGATTTTTTTTATTTCCTAATCCCAGATGTCACATGACATGAATTTTCTATTTTTTTTTTTTTTTTCTCCCATTTACTTAAAATCCCAAGGAAGAGTCTAGCATCACCAAATAATGAACTCAGCTAGGCATGACATTGGAACTTTTAAATGGTGGCACTACAAGCTTCTTTAAGAAGTCTTGGTTGTGTACCCTATTGAATTTGGAGTACATCAGATCCTCACACAATAGCAGGCGATAACTAGAATGTCCTCTTTTTCCCCCATCATTTCAGACAGATTTGCATCCTTGCACTCTAATTTGATTTGAGCCAAATACTTCAGCTTGATAGCCAATAAGATAAAACAAAATAACTTCAACAACACTGTGCATGGGGGACACAAAACCAAATAATTGCTATTGAAGAAATGAGATTATGTAATTAAGAAGCTGACCATAGATGGAACAGATACCCAAATGCTCAGGCAACTTGATCACTTTCTAATGAACTTACTGAAATAAAGAGGACAAAAGAAAAAAGGTTTCATTATGAAAATGAACTATGATCCAGCATCACAAAATGTTACCGGGTTTTAAGAATTGTTGATCCACCAAATATAGATTTTATACATATAAAAGAGTTGCCTAGAAAACCTTGAAGAGACCATATATGAGTATCAACTAACTGAAATTATGTAGATCAACGACGCTAATAGCAAGCTTTAGTCGCAAAAACCAAGTTTTTTTTTTTTTTTTTTTCCACTTGATTTCCATCACAACCCAATCCTATTCAAAAACTTTCAACACTGTTCCTTTTGAAACTAACATTGGTAATCAGTCAATTTCCTATCAATAACCCACAAATAATTTCGAACACAACCGAAATTCAACTTTCTACGTCACAATCACACAAAGAAACCCGAAATCAAATAAAGCCAGACACGAATTACCACAAACCTGAGCCTCAGCATAGCTCCCCTTGGCTTCTACCCCGTCCGCCGTCACCACCAGCGACGGGAACGGCTCGAGAGGCGGCACCTTCCCATCGAGCTCCGCCACCAACGCTCTGGTCCTCTTCTGCATGGTGACCAGCACATTGTGCCACGTGTTCATTCTGGACCTCTCTCTCCCAGGCACTCCCACATTCAAATCCGCCAAATCCTCGGTCTTCACTTTCATCACCTCCTCCGGGGCCGCACCGTCGAGAACCCAAACCAGGCACGAGCAGAAACCCTTCGTGATCTCGGAGTCGCTATCGGCGACGAACCGTAACTTCCCGTTCTGGTCCAATCGGGCCTGGAGCCAGACACGGGCCGTGCACCCCATAACCCGGTTGGAGTCGACCCGGGCCACGTCGTCCATCGGGGGGAGAAGCGTCGCGTAGTGGAGCAAGCGCTTGACGCGGTCGATGGGCTCGGAGAGGGACTGGAACTCGGAGACGAGGGAACGGAGCTTCGAGGAGACGAGGTGGGTGGTCTGCGAGGGAGAGAATGTAGCGGCGGAGCATGCGAACGGGGAGCTAGGGTTTCGGGGTTGATTGGGTTTCACAGGGTTCGCGTCCGGTGGTGGAGACTGAATGCATTTGAGGGACTTGTTGAACAACAAGGAAGATTGGGGTCTGAGGAAATGGAGGCGTAAATTGAAAGAGAGAGAATTGTAGTTAGGATTAGGGTTTTGGCTTGCAGAGAAGAAGGAAGAAGAAGAAGATCTCATGGCCATGGCTGCGGAGGAGTCCATTGCTCTGTTTTCGTCGGTGCCTTTTACGTGTTTGTGTTTGGGTTTATGTCAGAGAGAGAGAGAGGGTGTATGGCTAATGGCCTGATAGGTGTGTGGAGTGAATGGAGGAAGAGAGCAGAGAAATCAGAGCCTTTAAAAGAAATAGGAGGAGGAGGAAAAAACTGAGGAGAAGACCGAAGAGGCGGGCAGGACTCGGAAAGGTTACCAACCAGCCAACTAGAAGGAAAGGAAACTACGCGCGAAGAAGAGAGACGGCTTGAAAATGAAACGGAACGGATTCAGGGCCAAGAGGGATGTAGATTACATTCATGGTCATGACTCATGGGTCCAAATCCAATGTCGCTTTTCCATTAAAGAGCACCACTTGTGAATTCAACGGGGTCCCCATCTATGCACTTTTCCTTTTATTTTTGTTGTTTGTGCATAGTGAAAATGCAGGTAGATAATAATCGCCGGTGTTTACTATTCACACTTATTTGCTATTCGTATTGATGTGGCACTTAATAGAATTCGTCAAATATTTTAAATGAATTTGACTCAAATAACTAAATTGATTTGTTGGCCTATCAAAGAGACTTTTGAATTCACTTTAATTCAATACGAAAGTGAGCGATTTATAATTTAGGTCAGTAATAAGGACTGAATTTTTATTTATCTCTTAATTTATTGTAAGATTCCTTCAACTATCTAATTGTTATTATCTTCAACTATGAATGGCTCTTTAGTTTGTAATTGAAATGCATGACAATATTGATGTAAGTTGTATCTTTAACACGTTTCCCTCAAACTCAACCGTAATGGATGAACATTGAGTTTGGAGTAAAGAGTGATAAGCCAAGTAGAAACAAGTGGCTGATATTTAACACGCCTCCAAATACTAGGAAACCAATCACCATGAATTTTGATGTAAGCCTCAAAGCTGGATAGCAGTCCATTGGTGATGGTAGGACAATGCCAAAATCCAACAGATGTTCGGAGCCTGATGAACTGCACTTGAATTGGGTCAGCCTCTAGATGACAAAAAAGACCAAGGATTTTTCACAACTGTTCATAATAAGAATACTTGTGGGGGGTTGTCAGCAACATCCGATAGTAGATAGCGAATAAAATGGATGAATTGATCCATCATGAGAGGGACTTGCTTACAAAGTCTTATATTATGTTTAGATAGACCTAAAGAAAAGAACCAAAGGTCTAGGAATTTCAATAGTCTCAAGGAGAAAATTGCTTACAAAATTTGATAGAAATAAGCTTTGTAATGGAGAAAGATACAACCTACATCAATAATGACAGTCATTTCAGTTTTCTAAACAAATTGTAGAGAAAGAATTTGATTGTATGGACCCGATAATGGTAATTGAGGAAGAGGAGAGAGTTTTAGAAGATGGTAGGGTAGCCATTGAGAAGAAAACATAATAGGTAATTGAAAAAGATAGCAGGTGTGGGCCTTTAGAAGGCTTTGATATCATGTAAGATTAAAGAATTACATATTGTCTTCTTGAATATTGTGAAATCATTGTATTTAATTTATAACTACTATACAATCATACAACTTCTACCACAATTATGAGTTATTATAACTATTCACTTTTTATTGAACTATACATATTCTAAGGTTTTGTATTCAAATTGTGATATCTCTTTAACTATTTAATTATCATTATCTTCAACTATGATTGGTTATTCACAGTCTTCGTTGGAATTCTTGTCATTGATGATGTGAGTTCTGAAGTGTCAATTCCAATCAACCTTTATATATAAATATTTTTTGAAAGAAAATTTTAAATATAATAAAGTAATTCAAATAAATCATGAAAAATTGTCTTCTTGTTTAATAGGGTCGTGATTCACAGCACGCTGGCGTGCTAAGCATGCCAGGCATTTATTTATTTTTTTTAATTTTTTAATATTAAAAAAAAAAAAAAAAATTGGCCGGCATGCATGGCACGCCGGCGTTGTGTTTAGCTTTACCCTATTTAATGCATGCGCCATGTAGTATTTTAAGATTTAAACTGTCACACATTGAATAAACTTTTTATTAAAGTAAATGCATGGCACGCCGGGGTTGTGTTTAGCTTCACCCTGTTTAATGCATGCACCATGTAGTATTGTAAGATTTAAAATGTCACACATTGAATAAACTTTTTATTAAAGTAACATTATCAAGTAGAGTTATATAATTATAATGATGTGATAGTAATAGTAAAAATTAGTTTTTTATCATCAAAATCTTTGTAAGAGAAAGAATTAATGGCTTTACGAAATAGTATTTCTCTTTTGTTATTTAGTAGACGGTTAGACGACTGTCATATAACTGAGATGAAGTGGCAATGAAATCAACTTTTTGATCAGTAAAGGCTTTATAAGAAAAAATCAAAGGCTAATTTTTACACTTTTGTTTTATTTTGATAATGTCAATTAATTTTTAATCTTGTTTTAACAACAACTAATTTTTTTTTTTTTTTTTACATGTCCGCATAAGAAAGGGGAGGAAGATTCGAACAAATAACCTTCGCTTTACTGGACGTGGGCCTAGCCGATTAATCTCTCTTTGGGACTTAACAACAACAACTAATTGAGAATGAATTGACCAAGGATAAGGTAAAATAAGAGTGAAATAAAAGTATAGTTTTTACTGCTAAGTAAACCAACTGGGATGTAAAAAAGCCTCCGGAAGTCGGTAAACTTGGTTGGTAGTTAATTTGTAGCAGCCTCTGGAGTCTTGGCCTCTGGTGGCAGTTTGCCCACGTGGAGCCAAACAAGATGCACTTGCCACTTGCAAGAAAAGGAAAGGCGTTCCTTTCCTTGTAAATTTGTGTTTGATCCCTTATTTCTCTCTCTTATTTTTACCGTCCTTTTTTTAAAAAAATTATTTTTTACCTAGAATTGGAACTAGAAGTTCTATTTATTTCCAATTATATAAAAGAAAAGTTCTAAATGACACGTGATCACTATTCCGTTAGCCAAAATGACTTTAATTAACGGAATGAATAAATTGTAAAAATTAAAATTTTGAGAGAATAAATTGTAAAAATTACTACTAACTTTAAAAGAATTAAGTATAATTTTTTTTTAAAAAAAATAATTTTGTCGGGTATTCATAATTTTGAATACAGTAAAAAATAATACAAAAAAAAAAAAAAGAAAAAAGAAAAAGTGTACTTCCAAACAAGAAGCATGTGTAAGGGCGGGTGTGACAGCCACATGTTCCTTCTCCGTCTGGAACCATCCATCAATGTTTATTTAGTTGATTATAATATGTGACATAGATCTTATCTCATCATATATCCTTTTGCAGCCATTTTATGATTTTTTTTGTTTTTGGGTTTTGGCGAAAACTATCCATACATAACATTTTTTTTTTTTTTTTTAATGAGGATATATATAACATATTGGAAAAGCCATGGCTTTCCCAATAAACAAATTTCGTTATTTTATTTATTTATTTATTATTTTTTTTTAGGAAAGAAAGAATATTGGTTTACCCCTGATCATGACACTTTGAAGTTGTTTTTTTTAAATAATCATCAAAATTATCATTGATCAAGAAAATTCAGACGAAAACAAATTGTTTCATTAAAATAATATCACAGATAGCCCTTGAAATAGAATCATCCCAAGTCTTCTCAATAAACTGTTTACAAATGTCTTGGGCCAAGCCATGAGCAGCCTTGTTAATTAAGCTTTCGACTAACATGACGACATTCCCATTTGAAAAAAGACACTTTGAAGTTGAGGTAACCAAATCAACCTTCCTATCTTCAATAACGTCTTTCATATGTATAAGCATAAGATATTTTATTTTTTCCCAAAAAAAATAAAATAAAATAATGTTGCTGGTCAAAATAAACAAATGGGAAGATCTTCAATGATAGCGGGATCTTTGATAAAACTTTTTAGTGGGTTTTTTTTAGTTTTTAAGTTGAAAAAGTGCTAATACTTTTGCTTTTGTTTTTTTTGTTAAAAAATAAAATACTTTCTCAAAAAGGGGTTGGAGTGAGCACGATTTCAACTTGGACACGAAATTGCCACCGTGATGAATCATCGAATGCCGCCCCAATCCCAAAGGGCTCATGATGATGCCAATTGAAAACGAAAAGAAAAGCAACTCCTCACGTTGGTGGTGTTTATTTTGTTTGGGAATATGTATGGCTTGTATTTATCCATGGTGTTAATGCCATCATAGCCCGCCGGAGTAAATGTTGGTAGATATTAACCGTCTACATCTGTTGTTTTTATTCATCTGCTATCTATATTTTACATTCGTAATTCTCATTTATTTGCTATTCGCACAAGCAAATATGGATGTAGATGCGGTTAACAAATACTATTATTCCGTGATTTATGCTAAGTTTTTTTAGATAAGTGGTTATTTATCATTCACCCAACGCGAATGTAGTAGCGATTCAAAAGGCTCTCGGCGACTCGATGGCTTGATGATTGTGCAACATCTTTGATATTTTGGCAAATATCACACAATTGCTTGATTCTATTTTGGTCGGATTGTGCTCAAAAGTAACAACACATGGCATTCCTTGTGAAATAATTCTTTTGGATGATCCATTTCATCTTTGCAAGAGTATTGAGCATGGAAAATGACATCAGAGATTAACAACAAAGGGAAACAGTTTTATTGCAATTGATACATGAAGATATAGAAAACATTTTGAACATGGATTGCTTATCAAGGAGAATGCAGTAGTGGTATAAGGAGAAGAGGTACTTTCTTACAAATGACTACCCTATAAACCTCACTCATGTCCAAGTCCTCCCTATTTGCACCATCAGGCAACTCCCAGTCAAACCAGTACAAGAGGTTGGCCAACACATATTCTGCTTCTGTGATTGCAAAAGATGTCCCAGGGCAACCCCTACGCCCCATACCAAATGGAATGAATTGGTCATGGTGGCCTTTGAAATCAATTGGGTTGTTTACAAATCTCTCCGGAAGAAACTCATCTGCCCTGTCCCATAATTTGGGATCCCTTTGAATTGCCCATGCATTAATCAAGATTATGGTTTTGGGAGGAATGTCATAGCCTACCAGCTTAGCAATTGCAGATGATCCTCGAGTAACCATAACAGGAGCATGTAATCTCAGAGTCTCTTTGACTATGCACTTTAAGTAGTCCATTTGATCTATATCAGCTTCATCTACCTTTGATTTTTCTCCTACTACTCTTCTTACTTCTTCTTGAGCTTTCTTCATGATACTAGGATTTTTCACAAGCTCTGCCATTGCCCATTCCATGGTTGTTGAAGTGGTATCAGTTCCTCCCACAAACATGTCCTGTAAGAAGGAAAGACAAAGATTTAGTTTTAGTCATGTGTTTGTAAGAGAGAGAGAGAGAGAGAGAGAGACCAGTAGGAGAGCTTTGATGTTTTCTTTAGTGAGGTTGATGTCAAGCATGCCACTCCTCTGAAGAGACAGAAGAATATCCACAAAGTCTTTCTTATCAGATTGGTCACTATCACCCCTCTTTATATGTTCATCAATTATTTGATCAAGCACTGCATTTACTGCTTTAGAAGTTGTTCTCAACTTTGCAGAAAATCCAGTCAGAACATCCATCCATCCCAAATGTGGAAAGAGATCTTCAAAGCAAAATGCTCCCAAAAGTTGCATTACTTTCTTTGATAATTGTCCAAAACTCATGCTGCTGCCTTCCTCTCCTTCATACTTGAGACCCAGAGAGGATCTGCAAATTATGTTGTTTGAGATAGTAGCAAACATCTCACTTACATCAATTGCTGTTCCATTCAAAGATGAACGTCGAATCTTCTCAACCATTTCTGCAGCTTCTTCTTCCCTCACAAATTGAAATTCTTTCACCCTTTTTTGGCTTAAAATTTCCATAACACAAATTTTCTTCACTTGTCTCCAATACTCACCATAGGGACAAAATGCTATGTCACTGCATCCATGGAAGAGGATATTTGCTGCCCTTATTTGGGGCCTACATAAGAAAATTGTGTCATGGCTGTTCGTGATCTCTCTAGCAATCTCAGAGGATGAAACTACTAGTAATGGGGTATTGCCCAAGTGTAAGAGCACGATAGGGCCATACTTCTCAGAGACAGCATGGAGAGATCGGTGGAGGAGTCTACCTAGCTGGTGAAGGTTGCCAAATATTGGTAGTTTTGGAGGAGAAGGAGGTAAGTTGAGCTTGCCAGTACCTCTAGTGAGCTTAAGGAGATACAGTAAGGACAAGAGGAGAAGCAGAGAGAACAGGAGGAGATTTAACACACTGCTTATATGCAGCTCTTGCCACCATTTGTGCAACAAGATCATTGGATCCATTCCTTCTTTAGCACTTCTTTTCTCACCAAAATCTTGTGCATTAAGAATCTAGACCATACCAAAAACTTGCCCAGGTTTCAGCCTAAAGAAGAACAAATTTTTTTTAGCAAATTTCAAGTCCATGATGGGCTGCATATGGCATGTGAATTAATCTGAATAGTTTATGTAAATATTATTATATTATTATATTAGCTGGCTGCTCGATTTTAGGATCTGCTGGTATCCTAAATATGAAATTTAAAGAAGAGATGTGTAGTTTCCAAGAAGATAATGAAATAATCAAATGGTAGACTTGCTGGTGATCACAACTAATTAAGGCTGAAGAAATGGCGTGCCCCTGTGTTGTTACTTTGCACAATAATTGATGAACAATATAGAATCGAAAAGAGAGAGATTAAGAGAGAGAGAGTCGACACACAGATTTACGTGGTTTGACAATTTGCCTACGTCCACAGAGAGGTAGCTGTAATTTTACTTTTAATGGTTCAGGGTTACATCATACATATATATAGAAAAACCCTAAACCCTACTCCCGCTCCGTGAATGTCGCTAACGCAACGTTCACTCCGCTCCAGTCTACTTGGCCTTCTACTAGTATTAATATGAGCCACAATTCCAACAATCTCCACCTTGGCGAGTATTTACTTCTTCGAAGATAATCATTTGGATTCGCCTAGAACTTATAGGTTTGGGGATGCCACTGCCTCTCTCTTCTCCTCTCTAGCACCTGGAGACATTTGTCAAGTCCAAGCAATGCTTGAACTTATCTGCAGTAACAGGCTTCGTCAACATGTCTACTGCATTCTTAGAAGTGTGGATCTTCTCAAGTAACAATTTACCTGTAGAAACAAATTTCATGATCTTGTGAAACCTCACATCAATGTGCTTAGTTCTCGCATGATACACCTGGTTCTTTGCCAAATAAATGGCACTCTGGCTGTCACAATGCAATGAAACTCCACCTTGCTGAATACCTAGCTCCTTGACTAACCCTGTGAGCCACAAAGCTTCCTTTGCAGCTTCAGCCGCCGCCATGTACTCTGCCTCAGTCATGGACATCACAACCGTGGACTGGATCATAGACTTCCAACATATGGGTCCTCCTACAAGAGTGAACACATAGCCCGTGATTGATCTCCTGGCATCCAAGTCCCCTGCATAATCTGCATCCATATATCCCACAGCTGACAAATCACTCCTCTGTCTGACAAAAGTGATGTCGTAGTCTGTAGTACCTTTCAAGTATTTGAAAATCCATTTAACTGCATCCTAATGCTGTCTCCACGAATTTGCCATGTACTTGTTCACCACACTCATTGCATGAGCCAAATCTGGCCTGGTACATACAATAGCATACATTAGACACCCCACTGCACTGGCATATGGGACTTTAGACATATCTTCAGTTTCTTCAACTGTCTTTGGACACTATGAGGTAGACAAACGGAAATGATCCACCAAAGGTGTACTCATCGGTTTCGCATTCTCGATGCTAAACCTCTCCAACACCTTCTTCACATAGTCGGCCTGAGATAGCCACAATCTCTTGGCATCCCTGTCCCTGCGAATCTCCATCCCAAGAATTTTCTTGGCTGCGCTCAAATCTTTAATGTCAAATTCTCTACTCAACAAAACCTTTAGTTTGTTGACCTCCACTATACTCTTAGCCGCAATAAGCATATCATCCACGTACAGTAACAGAAAAACAAATGAGTCATCATCAAGGCTCCTCACATAGAGACAATAGTCATACTCACATCTCATGTAACCAATTCTGGTCATGTAGGAGTCAAACCGCTTATACCATTGCCTTGGAGACTACTCCAGCCCATAAAGTGACTTCAATTTACAGACCAAGTGCTCTTGTTCAGGTTGACTGAACCCATCTGGCTGTTCCATGTAAATCTGCTCCTCCAAATCACCATGGAGAAAAGCTGTCTTCATATCCATCTGCTCCAATTCCATGTCATAATGAGCTACCAACGCCAATACCGCTTTGATGGAAGTATGTCTGACCACTGGAAAAAATATTTCCTCGTAATCAACCCCTTTCTGCTATGCATAACCCTTTGCTACTATGTGAGCCTTGAATTTTTCTCCCATTTTTTTTTTTGAACACCCATTTACACCCTATCGTCCTCTTCATCTCTGGAAGCTCCACCAAATCCCATGTCTGGTTCTTATGCAGGGACTCAATTTCCTATGCCATAGCACCCACCTATCTGCTCTTCTCTTGGCTATTGACAGCCTCTTGAAAAGTAGTAGGATCTCCGCTGCTGATAACAAGAGCATAGGAAGCCATGTCTTCATAACCATACCTGACTGGTGGTTTGATAGTGCGTCTAGGTTTGTCTGTGGCTATACTGTGATGCTGCTCAACTCCTGAAGTAGAGGTCTCTGTCCTCTAAGAAGTGTTCTCTTGCACATGAGTCTCTAACTCTACCTGCACTACCTGCTTATCACTGCTACTGCTTTTTGGCCCCTATTGCTTTTCATCCTGAGTACTCTTCAACATGAAATTTTCATTAAATACCACGTCTACTGATCACCGCCTTGTTTACCTTTGGATCCCAAAACTTGTAACCCTTGACCCTTTTTCCCGTACCCGAGAAAGAAACACTGTCTAGACTTTGGATCAAGCTTCGATCTTTCTTCACTAGGTATGTGCACATAGGCTGGACAACCAAATATTCGCCATCCAGAGTAATCTACCTCATTACCTGTCCATACCTCCTCTGCAACTTTCCCATCTAGTGTTGTCCTCAGTGACCTGTTGATCAAGTTGCATGCCATACTCACTTCATCTGTCCAGAAAATCTTTGTAAGTCCAGCATTCAGCTTGAAATATTATGCTTTCTTTGCAATAGACCTATTCATCCTTTCCGTCACACCATTTTGTTGTGGTGTCTTGCGTACTGTGAAATGTCTTTTTATACCATGCTGCTCACAGAAATCTCTGAACATGTCATTTGTGTACTCAGTGCCATTATATGTTGTAAGGCACTTAACCTTCTTTCCAGTTTGGTTCTTTACTTCAGCTTTCCACAACTTAAACTTGACAAACATTTCTGATTTATGCCGCATGAAGTATACTAAAACTTTTCTAGAAAGATCATTAATAAAGATTACGAAGTACATATGTCCTCCTCGTGACGCTGTCCTTACAGGTCCCTAAACATCATAATGAAAATAGTCCAAAATTCCCTCTGTCTTGTGTGTGGCTGTCTTGAATGATACCCGATTCTGTTTCCCCATAACACAACTTACAGAAATCAAGTTTGCACGTTTTGACACCCTTCAACAGATTTCTCTTATGAAGCTCCAACATGCCCCACTCACCTATATGACCCAACCGCATATGCCACAAAACAGCACAATTAGATTCAGACTCTACAGAGGTGATTATACCTACAACTGTACTTTCCAACAGTTTATAGATATTCTTTGAATATTTTTGCCCCTTCATCACTCCCATTGCACCCTTAGTCACCTTCATTACTCCACCTTCAGACTTATAACCAGGGGCGGACCTACAGCTTGTGTTGGGGGGACGAATGTCCCCCCAAAATCTTTCCAAATTTTTTTAAATTGCCTTAAAAATTTACCTATTTTATAAATTTGTCCCTCCAAAATGATATTTTGTCCCCCCAAAATAATATTTGTATCCCCTTTTAATTTTTTTTCTTAGTTTTGCTCCCCAAAATAATATATGTGTCCATTTTAATTATTTTTTATAGTTTTGCTCCCCCCAAAAAAATAATATTTGTTTTCCCTTTATTTCTTATTTTATTTTATTTTAAAAAAAACTGTGCTCCCTCCTTCAATATAAAAACCCTAAAATACACAATCCATTTAGTTTCCATCTATATTCTAGTTCGCTTCTAATTAAAAACTCAATTGGATTTAGGACTTTGATTGAATATGTGAAAGAAAAAAGTTAAATGGTTTGGAATCTTTGAGTAGCTTCTAACCAACAATCAAAAAAAAAAAAAAAAAACCAACAATCAGTTTTTTGAATAGTTATTTTGACATCATTTAGGTTTGTAATATTTGTTTTGACATCACAAATTAAATGGTTTAATCATTTATAATTGCACCATTGTTTGACTCGACTTTTAGCATTTCTCTTCTTGTTATTTGGGGCTTGTGGGGATTGTTACGAAAAATAGTTAACGCTCAAAGGTACTTTTTTTCTTAGACCCTATAAATCGTGTTTAATTTATTTTGCTAGTTTTTTTATTTATTTTATTTATTTTTTATTCTACGCTATTTTGCTAGTTTTTTATATTATTATGTATTTGTGATGCCATGAGATTAGATGTAACACTTCTATGCTTTTATTTTATACCAACATACATATAAATCGATTATGTGTATCTATATGCTTTTGTATTTATACGAGTCCGTCCATTTCCCCAACCCAAAAAAAAAAAAAAAAAAAATTCGTCCCCCCATATCTCAAATCCTAGTTCCGCCCCTGCTTATAACCATAACCGTTTGGAAAGATGATGCATTCTAAAGCATTGTCACCATTTTTGCAACAAGATCATTGAATCCATTTGTTCTTTAGCTCTTTTTTTCTCACCAAAATCTTGTGCATTAAGAGTCTAGACCATACCAAAAACTTACCCAGGTTTCAGCCTAAAGAAGAACAATTTTTTTTTTAGCAAATTCAAGTCCATGTTGGGCTGCATATGGCATGTGAATTAATCTGAATAGTTTATGCAGTATTCACTATAAAAAAAGATGCACGAATAGCTCAATGCAATCCTAGAAATACTATATAACAAGCTAGAAATATAAATATTAGCTGGCTGCTCGATTTTAGGATCTGCTGGTATCCTAAATATGAAATTTAAAGAAGAGATGTGTGTAGTTTCCAAGAAGGTAATGAAATAATCAAATGGCAAACTTACTGGTGACAACTAAGGCTGCATGGATGGCGTGCCCCTGCATCAAAGCTTTATGCCTCTATGTCTTAAAGAATGTGCAGATTCATATGCAGAGGATTTGAGATTCATATGCAGAGGATTTGACTAGGTATTTTGCAGTACCGGGTGCAATACAAAAATCAATAATTGAGAATTTAAAAAAAAAAAAAAAATGTTTTTGAAAATACAGAAAACAAAATTGGAAAAACATTTTTGAGAAGGTGAATCTAATACAAAAACCCATCTTTCACAATACATTCCCAAAGTCTCATGGAGGAGAGGAGACCTCCTTCTCTACCATTCTCATCCAACACACAATATAAATGATATAATAGTAGATCCATGTATCATAAGTCATTAAATGTAACATCTGGTCCATATTGAAAATATGACATAAAAAGTTAATAGTTTATAAAGATAGTCATGAATGTTAAGTCTTACATTGCTTAGTTATTAGGTAAAACTAAGTTTTATACATAATTTTAAGAAAAATTTAATTGACTAATACTTTTAGGGTGATAGCGCAAATGTAACTAGTATATTTCCTTTTGTAAAGATTCAAAGGGCCTTTACATGAACCAACCCTAAGAGCCTTGGAGTGGTTCGTCCACCCAAGGCCAACCCCTTGTTATTATCATTTTTTTTTCTCTTTATTTTATTTCCTTTTTATTTTTGTAATTTTTTCAAAGTAAATTTGTAATTTCATAATGATCTTGTCGAAAAAATAGCCAAAATTTTTACACAAGAAGTTATTTGTCACGTAGGGGTATCATAAGGATTGATTTGTCTCTTTTTAATCCATAGGGAGCTATTTGTCAAATGGGCAAATCACATGGACTAATTTAATGGTTCTCAAGGAGAATATTCAAAGTGTTTTTACAAAATACTGATTAAATCGTCACCATACATGCACATATTTGGAGATATAATTGCCAAAGAGATATAAGTGTTAAATAAACATAAGTTTGGGGGCTACGTGTATTTTCTCCAAACTTCAAGCAAACTTCAGCAAAAAGCATTTTGGACAGTTTTTATCCAAAAAAGTCACGTGACTCAATTTCAGTCTAATTTGACAAAAAAATGTTGACCAAGGTGTTAACGATAACAAACTAACAAAGTGGTAGTTGGAGGGCATCAAGCGTAATTTTTTAAAGTTTGAAAGTAAAAATGCTAAATAAGTATAAGTTTTGAGAGGCTAAACGTATTAATAAACTTGAGGGTCACTTCGATTTCTGTTTAAGTGTTAAAAAAAGAAACACTTATAAAATCAATTTATTGTCACGTTTCTCAATTCTTACCACTAATAAATCAATCCAAGTGATAACTTTTTCTAAACATATGTCGGGTGCGTTTGGCATTATGATTTTGTAAATAAAAGGTATAATTTAAAATTAATTCGCAAAAAATGAATTGTTTAGAATTGCGTTTTTAAAAATTTGTGATTTAAAAATATAAAAAATCTACATTTTCAAATCGCGAGTAATGATATACTTTTTTGAAAATGCACAATTATAAAGGCTAAATTGCAATTTTAAAGGTCAAACTACAATTTTGCCAAACACTTAGTTGTGTTTTTAAAAATCATATTTTTAAATATTACATTTTTAAATCGCAAAACCAAATAGACCTTTATTGAAAGGAAGAACATGTATTCGAGTCTGCAAGAAAAATACGATGCTAAAAGAGACAAGACTTTATGCTTATTAATTCCTACTCATTGGTTGTTTGTTACTGTGTTATTTGATGGGTTAAGATTATGCTATAATTTGATTGGTCTCGAGAAAACACCTGTGCTTCTGGTACCAATAATTGTTCATGGACCATTTCCAAAGAGGCTAGGAAATTAGATATATTTGTTAATAAATTATATGACAATGACTAGGATAACGCTCATGAAAAGCACATCTAGTGCAATGCAAGTCAAACTTTGCTGACCTATGATGATAATAATTGTAATATTTAATACCATATAGTATCTTCTTTAATTAATCTTTGAAGATGTATCAAATCTACATGCAATTGTCGTATCTATTATTAAATTCTACAAATTCCACGAGCTGAATATATAGAATATAATTAATGAATCTATAAGATTATTATATTTTGGTAAGATCAATGAGTTGCAATGTATATAATATAATGAATCTCTAAGACTATTATATTTTGGTAATTAAAGACATAATTTTTCTTCAAATTGGGTTGTTTAAGTTTCTTTTAACTAAATTTATATATCTTTTGAGCTTGTGAAAATTAAATGCTTTTTTAATAATATTCAAATATTTTTTTAAAAAATTATATCAACAAAATATGACCTAACAATTTTATAGACTAAAAAAAACAGTTTGACTTTGGCAATGGCTCAGTTTATAATTAATAATCTTTGAAGATATGTACATTTCATCTCCTGTCTCATTTGCAAATGTCGTATCTAATCTTAATTAATTATGCAAATTCCTCCGGCATAAAGAATCTTTAAGATTATTATATTTTGGTACAGTCCACCAGCTTTATGATTTTTTTTTTTTTTTCTAGTAAAATTGTCATGTTTTTTTAGCATGCGAAAAATAAATTCTTTATTTCTTCAAAACTCTTATCATTTTGGCAATTGCTCATGTGGGATAAACTTGTTCCCCCCATTGCTTCGTGATAGCTGTCATGTTGTGCCAAAACAGGACTAAAATTGATTAATTTTAAAAGTCCAATTTAAGGTACGAGATCATGCCCATTCATTCTGCACCCAGCGTGAGTGAACAATATTTATTTCGGTGAACAATACGTATAGATTTACTATTTTTATTTTTATTTTTTAATTTTTTTTATTATCTTTTCTTTTTAAATCCATACGGTGAGAGAGATGGACAGAGATCTGAGCCTGGGCGGCGACGACATCTAGCATGACTGGCGGTGGGCAGTGATTGTGTTGCGAATTTTTTTTTTTTTTAAAGAGTAAAATAGAGGTTAGATCCTGTATTTTGCTAACATATATTCTTTTGTTCCATGATGATGTGTCAACCTCTCAATGGTAGGCAAAAAGACCCTGATTTGTACCAAGATCATATCAAAATTATTCTGTATAATGAGTATAACTTTTAATTCCCATACTTTAGCTTTCATGCCATGGAGAAAAAGAATGAAAGCTGAAAATTCCACAAGCAATTCTTTTTGCAGAATGACTGACGTGTGAATATAATTTGTACAATCATCAACGGTCTCTTCTTTGTTGTGAAAATTCAGGGTGGATGTAATCAGTGTATGTAAATTGCTGTGTACAAAATTTGAGTGCAAATAGCATGAAAGTTTCTGATATCATTGAAGCTTCTTTTATTGTAATCGAAAGTGAAATCCCCTTGCACTAATTTCATTAAGGAAAAACAGAAAATTCTTAAGCAGAATGAAGAAAAACTACATTATGAGCACAACCATGAATCTCTTGATGCATAGATCAAGGAGAGTGAAGTATTGGAACAAGATGAAGAGGAATTTTCTTAGACGCAGTGAGAGCGCTAATTTCAGTCATGTCCAAGTCCTCCCCCTCCACATTACCACTCGGCAAGTACTTCCAATCAAACCAACACAAGAGGTTGGTGACCACATATTCAACTGAAGCCACACCAAATGTCATTCCCGGGCATCCTCTTCTCCCACCTCCAAATGGGATGAATTCAAAGTCTTGGCCTTTAAAATCAACTGGGTTGCCTTCAAATCTCTCCGGTAGGAACTCTTCTGGCCTCTCCCATACCTTAGGGTCCCTTTGGATTGCCCATGTATTGGTATATACTCTTGTTTTGGGGGGAATATCATAGCCTCCAATTTTCACACTTGTTATTGTCTCTCGAGGTACCAAAAGAGGAAGTGGTGGATGTAGTCGTACAGTTTCTTTAAGGACACATTTCAAGTAATCCATTTTGTTGATATCATTCACATCTATCTTTGACTTCTTGCCCACCACTCTTCTCACTTCTTCTTGTGCTTTCTTCATGATACCTGGATTATTTATAAGCTCCGCCATTAACCATTCCAAAACTGCTGCGGTTGTATCAGTTCCTCCTACAAACATATCCTGAAATTATGGAAACACAAAACTTTAGACATGAGTTTGTGTGTAAGTGTGTTAGAGAGAGAGAGAGAGAGAGAGAGAGAGAGACCACTAGAATTGCTTTGAGGTTGTCTTTGGCGAGCTCAAAGTCGAGCATGTCATTCTTTTGAAGTCGGAGGAGAATATCCACGAAATCAAGACTATTAGGATGGTCACCATCACTTTTCTTTGTCTGATGTTCTTCAATCACTTGATCAAAAAAAACATCTAATTCTCTAAAAGTGGCTTTTAGACTCGGAATTAATCCCGTAAGAACATCAATCCATCCCAAAGAAGGGAAAAAATCTCCACAACAAAATGCTACAAATAGAACCATTACTCTTCTTGATAGTTCTCCGAACCTGCTCTTACCATTTTCTCCTTCAAACTTCTGTCCAACGATGCATCTAGAGACTATGTTGTTGGAGGTTGCAATCAACATCTCACTTAGATTAACAGAAGCTCCTTTGAGACACGAGTCACGTATCTTGTTGATCAATACTCCAGCTTCTTCTTCCCTTACATACTGGAACGATTGCACACTTTTGAGGCTCAAAAGTTCAAGCACACTAATTTTCCTTGCTTGTCTCCAATAATCACCATAGGGTGAGAACGCAACGTCTTTGCATCCATAGAATAAGATATTGGCAGCTGTGGTTTTGGGCCGGTTTGAGAAAGTGATATCATTTGTCTTCATCATTTCTTTGGCCATATCAGCCGATGACACCACAAGGGTAGGAGCATTGCCCAAGTACAAGAACATTAGAGGGCCATACTTGTTAGAAAGGGCTTGAAGAGAGCGGTGTGGGAGTGTGCCAAGCTGGTGTAGGTTACCGATGATTGGCAGCTTTGGTGGGGATGGAGGTAAATTGGGTTTGCCATTTCTAATACGCTTGAAAACATAGAGAAAAGGGATGAGAAAAACAAGTAAGAGGAGTGGATTGAATGGTATTTTGAGCAGATCTTGTAGCTCCATTTCCTCTCTCAAAAAGTTTAGAATAACCCAGTTCTTCAGTAATGAAAATGCTTTTCAAGTTTCAATACCTAACACCTATCAACTATATAAAAGACAGGCTAGGGAGGAAGAGAGAGGAATCAAAGGTGGAACGTGCAAACAGCCCATGTTTTGGCATCTTTTGGCTTGTACATTTATAAAAGGTCAAACGACTCAAACCTGCAGGACTGTCTTTTTTTCTTTGTTTGTTTGTTGGGTTAATTAATTATATTTTGCTCTCCAAACTAACTCTTATTTGCACTTAGACCCATGATGTCACACCCCAAATCCAATTTTACCCCTTTGAAGTTAAGGAATTTTAATTCAAGAATAAGGAGGATTTATGAAACTTTAAGAATAAAGCGCTAATCTTAGTGAATTTTAAAGATTTATTCTCTAAATTATGAAAATTTTGGGTAAAATGGGACTAATTATTGGTGTAAATGATCTGGTATGGTAGTTGGGCTAGGTTGTAGCACATTTTTCATTATTAAAGTTGGGCGTATTCATTTCAAAAGATAGTTTAATCGGCTTCGACAACGCCCCGCGAACATGTAATTGGCCCAAGTAGTTAGCTATAAAATTTCCTTTCAAGGTAGTGACGGGCCTTATCATGATGAAGAGAACAAGTTTGATGAAATGCTAAAACAAAAATTGGGGCCAGTGAGAAATGATTGACGTGGAATCCGTCAAGTACCTGGTGCGTAGCTCGGTCAGTCCAGGTTCTGTACTCTGCAACCTCATGGTTTGCGAACCTACCGGCCGAGAGCGTTGGCGCCGGACCCACATCTACCTGGTCGGACCGCCATTTGATTGTCTTGGACCGTTCCGTGTCCACCCAGAACACCACGATGAGCCCGCGGTGAACTAGTACTTGGCCGACTTGTCGATAGCTCGGAGTTCAGCTACCACAAGCCCATTGTAAGAGATCCCCTCTTGCTGATTACCCACAAGTGTGTGATCTTCCGCCTTCACCACGCCGCGCGTTGGGGGATGGGGTCTCGCTGATCGATGATCTTGGCGTGCTGCAGGTGGAAAGATGATTCAGATGCGCTGCCCAGTATAGGGCCTCTTGGGAGCTGGAGGAATAGCGAGGGAGGAAACCGGAGACAATTTGAAGAAATGGTGAAACCACAATGGGTAAAACAAAAAAAAAAAAAAATTTGCACGGCGTGCCCCCACACCCCGCATGCCAAGGACAATTATAAGAGAAGGAAAGAGGAGGGCAAAAGCAAAGAGACATGGATGGTGCCTTGGGAAGACAAAAGGACAGGTTGCGCCGCTGCGCAATTAATGGCTGTTTACTTGTGATGATCCCTCCATTAATCTTGCTATCCATTTTACCCAAACCATGTGTCTCACTTATTAAATAATAAAATATTAATTAATTTTTTTTTAAAAAATAAATAATTAAAAATTAAAATCAAATAAAAAAATTTAAGGTGGCCGGTTGGGACTAGGGGTGGCTTCGGCCACCCCCAACCACTTCAGCCACCCCCATCCCCAAGGGCGAAATAAAAAACAAATTGCAATTTTTCTCGTTGAATAAAAATGGATGGCCAAAATTAAAAATTGGAGAATCTCCATCATGGGAGGGGATCATGATCCGAAATCACCAAAGAGCTAGAGCTAAAGATCATTTAAAATAGACTCTTGAATAAAAGTTATATTTAAAGTGAAAATTTTACTTTACTAAATTTAAAGAGTCATTAGTAATGATAGAGACACAACTTTTGCACAACTTTTTTTTTTTTTATGTGATCATTTTTTGTTTACAAAATTTTAAAAAAAAATTCTGAAGCAATAACATTCTATGTGGTCTTTTTTTATTTTTTTATTTAGTATTATTTTTTAAAACAATTTGTATTTTTCTTGATAAAAATGGTCATTATTATGAAAAAAAAGACCATTTTTTTTTTTTTAAAAAAAAGTACCAAATAAAAAAAGGACCACATAGGATGTTATTGCTTTAGATTTTTTATTTTGTTTTTTTTTTTAAAAGATTACCACACATAAGAGAAAAGTTCGGTCAAAGTTGTATCAAAAAGTTGTGTCTCTATCATTTCTCATTTTTAAATGAGTGAAATATCAAACTCTCTATACATTTATTTAATTTAGTTAAATATTATTAATTTATTCATTTTAAACCAATTAAGAGAGAAGAGGGTAAAAATTAAGCTTAAAAAATTATATAATTTTAACTTTTTAGCTTTTGGAATGTAAGGAGGATCAATGACTAGAGTTAAATATAAAGTAGATAAGTGAGCTTGTTAATGAATGTTTTCATGAGTTTTGTTAAATTTTTAAAAACAACTAAATACGAAGAGCCCATTGTGAGTACTATGATAGCTTCAACTTTCAGGAAGCCCAAAGGCCCTAATAAACGGATGTGGCAGCTAGTGTTTATTTTTCTAGGCATTTTAAGTGATTATTTCTTTTTGCAAATTTCATAGATTAATCATTAAATTTGTGTACTCATGTGAGTCCCAAACTCCCACATAAATTTGGTGGTGAATTCATCAATTCACCATATAAATATGATTGAAATAATGAATTTTATCATTTTTTTTTTCTTTTCTTTGAGAAATGCTAAGCTTAAATATGAAGAAAGTTCACATACCCCTTAAACTACCACCCAATTTACAATGTTTTTCCAAATTTTTTTATTTAGGACAATATTCCCCTAAACTACTAAAAAATTGACAATGTCCCGTAAGGCCAACAAAAAGACAAAAATAACCCTAATTTTTTTTTTCAATAAGACAAATCTATATATATATATATATATATATATATATATATATATATACTCCAATAAATTAAAAAAAAAATGAAAAAATTATTTGAGAAAAAATGAAAATTTGTAAATTTCCAAACTTTAGTTTTTTTCTTAAAAAAAATATTATTTTGTTTTATTTTTTAAAATTTTATCATGGGTACTTTTGTCATTAGGGGACATTGACAATTTTTTATAGTTTGAGGGGGACATTGCCTCAATTAAAAGTTTGAGAGATATATTGTCAATTGAGTGGTAGTTAATTGAGGGATATATGTGGACTTTTCCCTTTTGAAAAAGAGAAATGATTGTGTCAATAATTTGTCAATATTTTTCGTATATTCTCCTACAAATTTAATAGATCAACCATTAGATTTGTAGAAGTCACTATTAACTCATATAGGGTCCACATAAGTTTACAAATTTAATGGTTGATTTGTAAGATGATATGAGAAAATATGGACAATATTGACACCAATCATCATGCTAGCTAGGTTTACAAAATATTAAAAAAAAAAAAAAAAAAAGAAACTCTTACAAAGTAATGTAGCACAATATGACTGAATTTTTTAAATTTGGATTCATTTCCTTCTCAATTATGTTGTGCCACATCACTTTATATGAATTTTTTTTTTTTTTTTTGTAAAACTAACAATTTTATTTTTTGGTTGATGCAATTATAATAGGTTTTATTTTATTTTATTTTAGGCTTTAAAGAAATAGGCTATGTAACAAATTTGGTATGGTAGTTGGGTTGGGTAGTAGTCCATTTTTCATTATTAGAGTTTAGCCCCATTCAAATTATCGTTAGGCCCAAATAGTTAGGGGCTGGGTCTGTAAAAGACTCGTGAGATATGAGTGTGGCTCAATCATTCAATACATTTCTATACGGAATTTTCCATATCTTCCATTGTCGATCTTACATTCTTTTTTTTTTTCTTTTTTTTTTTGAAAGAGTCGATCTTACATTCTAACTACCCATAGTCATATATTATTTACATTACAAAATATAATCTAAGAAAGCAGTAAATCCTTAATTTGCAATAAGAAGTTGGATTTATGATCTTTTGAGAAGAGGCATATTTTACACATATTTTAGGCTTCAATTTCAATCATTAAGGATTTTCTCCTAATTATGAGCGTTAATTGTAATAATTGGAACAATTGATTGATGATTTTACTTTTTAGGCTTCTAATTTTACCAAGGAGGACTTTAAAGTTGTAAAAAGGTTTAATCTGGGATAAAGATGATTTCTAGTAGTTAATGTGAATTTTGAATTAATTGAGTAATTTGATGGTTTGGTTTTGAAGTCAAAGTAAAGCTAAACTAATGTCGTGATAAACATATCAAACCAAAAATGTACTCAGAGGATCAAAAACATAATAATAATAATAATAAATAAATAAAGGGAAAAATACACTTTACTCCCCTAAAGTTTGGGGCGATTTTCAATTCAACCACCAATGTTTCAATTTTTTCAATGCACCCCCCCAAACTTGCAAATTTTTTTCAATTTGACCAATTTCATCCAAAAATTTCCATATTGCCCCTAATTTTTTTACCTTTTTACTTTTTATAAAAAAAAAAAAGAGAAAATTTGGGATTGCAAAAATGGCCAGATGGCCACCGAATATTTTTTTTCTAATTTTTTTATAAAAAAAAATAAAAATAAATTAGGGCAATATGGGGAATTTTAGGATGAAAGTGGTCAAATTGAAAAAAATTTGCAAGTTTGGAAGGGGGTGCATTGCAAAAATTGAAACATTGGTGGTCGAATTGAAAATCGCTTCAAACTTGGGGGGTAAAGTGTAATTTTCTCATAAATAAATAAATAAAAAGAATTTTGTTGACGTTGGGGGAAAACTTTGCTAACTTGAAGATATCAGCCAAAACACTTACTTCAACTCAAAGGAAAAACCTTTGATTTTAGTCCAAGACACTTTACTTCAAGCAAGCAATTGTGTATCAACACAATTAAGGTAGACTTGTGATGTAGGACGGCAAACACCACTATTTTCTATGTTTGCCAAATTAAAAAATAAAAAAATAACAAAAATCAATTTGAAGCAGCAGAATTTTATCAGGTCTCAACAATCGATAATGAAAGTTTCTGATAGCATTGAAGCTTCTGTTATTGTAATCAAAGTTGAACTCCCCTTGCACTGATTTCAACAAGGAAAAACAGATAATTCTACAACAGAACAAGAGAATGCAGAAAAACTACATACATTATGAGCACAACAATAAATCTCCTAAGTCTTAATGCTTAGATCAAGGAAATCTGGTGAAGAACATTTTTAGATGCAGTGAGAGCGCTAATTTCAGTCATGTCCAAGTCCTCCTCCTGCACATTACCACTCGGCAACTTCCAATCAAACCAACACAAGAGGTTGGCGACCACATATTCAACTGAAGCAACACCAAATTGGCAAATTTTATTCCCGGGCATCCCCTTCGATCTCCCAACTCCAAATGGGATGAGTTCAAAGTCTTGGCCTCTAAAATCAACCGGGTTGTCTTCGAATCTCTCCGGGAGGAACTCTTCTGCCCTCTCCCATATTTTAGGGTCCCTTTGGATTGCCCATGTATTGATGAATACTCTTGTTTTTGGCATAATATACATTTGGTAATGAAATATTGGGAATCATAGAAATTTATGTTTGTTCTATATATTTCTAAGCTATGCGTAGCTTGTTGATTTTATTGAATTGAAGTCGCAACACTTCTTTTCTTTTTATCAATGATTCTCGCGCTACGTCAACATTGTACCTAAAAACGCTCTTTGAGTACTCCTATGAATGGATGAGCCGAACAAGCTTTTCAATGAGGAAATCGTGTGTGTTCTGCATGACGGTGTCCAAACATGTAACATGATCAGGATTTCATGCTTAATCACTCCATGTTCAAACAACAGCGCACATGTTAGAAACCATGTATTTTCGGGCCTCCATCATGTTCGGACATGTGACCTTTCATGTTCAAGCATCACTTCCAACGATGCTAACCTGACCTAGCTAGGCATGTATGTTGGCATGTCTGGATAGATTTGGGAACATGTACGAACTGACCAATGTTCGAACATCACCAAGCGTGTCTGGACACCAGTCTTTAGAAACAAGGCTTGCCTGGACACGCACATGGCATAGGACATGTAGTCCTTGACCTCCTCATGTCCAGACATGTATCTTCCATGTTTGGACAACAACTTCAGTACTTGTATAACGAAATCATTGATTTATCAGAGAAAGCTGGTGGTATTGGGCGGCCTATGGGATTAATGGAGGATTTTAGAACAACACTGGAATTCTATGGATTACATGATCTGGGCTTCTGGGGACCAAAGTACACATGGACCAATTGTAGAGAGGGAGAGGTGTTTATCCAAGAAAGACTGGACAGGGTCACGGCGACGTCCACTTGGTGTGAAATATATCCTGCAGTAGAAATTAACGAGGAAGCGGCAGTCGGTTCGGATCATACGTCATTAATTATGGCGGTTCATGGCAGGGAAGGTCGGAGTAAACGCAAACAGGGATTTATGTACGAAGCCCATTGGGGAATGGACCCTGAATGCACGAAGGAGGTCCAACGAGTATGGCGAGAAAAATCCAATACAATGGGCAGATGGAGTAAAATTCATGAAAAGTTGGGGAAATGTAAGAAAAGTTTGCTTCGTTGGTAGAGGGTTAATGGGTCCAGTTCTACAAGTATGATGGAACAAAAAGCAAAACAATTAGTTGCATTACAAGGGGAGGACCAGGGACCTCAGCGGCAGAAGATCCAGCAAATACAACAAGAGCTGTATGCAATTATGGAGAAAGAAGATTTACATTGGCAGCAACGATCCAAGGAGAATTGGCTCAAAAACGGAGACCGTAACACCAAGTTTTTCCATGCTAGCGTTAATCAAAGGCGTAAGAGGAATGTGGTTCAATGTATTAAGGATGAGTTGGGAAGGGAATGTGAGACTCAAGAAACAATAGGAGCTGCTTTCGAACAGTACTATGGGAAATTATTCACAAATGAAGCTAGGGGGATATGTCTAAATGCCTTTCGGCTGTATCTAGCAGGGTAACATCAGAGATGAATGTGGCTTTATTTAAAGTTTTTACCATGGAGGAGATTGGGGCTGCACTTAATCAAATGGTTCCTCTCAAGGCACCAGGGCCAGATGGATTTTCGTTAGCTTTTATCAAAAGCACTGGGCCACAATGGGAAGGGAGGTTAGTGATGCTATAATTGAAACTCTAAATTCTGGTTGTTTGAATACAGAAATTAATTCCACCTATATAGCACTTATTCCAAAGGTGAAAGATCCCTCATCTGTTAGTATTTTCATCCTATAAGCTTATGCAATGTGATATATAAGCTTATATCTAAGGTGCTTGCAAACCGATTGAAGGTAGTGTTGCCTACCATTATCTCCCAAAACCAAAGTGCGTTTCTTCCAGGAAGACTAATCACCGATAACATATTGGCTGCTTATGAGACTTTGTACACTATGCACTCAAGGATGTGGGGTAAGGAAGGTTTTATGGCGGTAAAGCTTGATATGAGCAAGGCTTATGATCGGGTAGAGTGGAGGTTCTTGGAGGCGGTTATGAAGAAAATGGGGTTTGATGATAGATGGGTTCGACTTATTATGATGTGTGTCACCTCAGTTAATTATAAAGTTTTGGTGAACAGAACCCCTATGGGAAACATCATTCCCTCTAGAGGAATCCGGCAAGAGGATCCAATTTCACCATACTTGTTCTTAATTTGTGCCGAGGCTCTTAGTGCTCTTTTGGTAAAGCGGAAAGTAAGGGTACTTTAACGGGTGTCCCAACTTCTAAGAAAGGTCCTAGAATTAATCATTTGTTTTTCGCTGATGATAGTTTACTCTTTTACAAAGCTAATTCTCAGCATTGGAAAAGAATGTCTAGGATTTTACAGATTTATGAAGATGCTTCAGGCCAAAAACTGAACAAGGAGAAAACTTCAATATTTTTTAGTAGGAACACGGAGCAAATGACAAAGAGACGGATATTGGAGTTGACAGGTGTCCCCGAAAACCACCGTTTTGATACTTATCTTGGGTTACCGGCATTAGTTGGAAAGTCGAGGTCTCAAGCTTTCAAAGGTATTAAGGATAGGATATGGAAGCGACTTCAGGACTGGAAATTGAAATTCCTTTCCCAAGCAGGGAAAGAAATCTTGTTGAAAGCCGTGATTCAGGCCATACTTACATATAGTATGAGTATCTTTATGCTTCCAAAATGTTTGAATTCAGAAATTAACTCTTTGATGCAGAAGTTTTGGTGGAGACAACATAATAAGGACTCAGGCATTCACTGGATGAGCTAGAATAAGTTGGGGCTTCCTAAAGCTAAAGGAGGGATGGGATTTAGAGAGTTATCTTGCTTCAATAAGGCCTTACTGGCAAAGGAAGTATGGAGGGTAATCCAATCACCGAATAGTCTTACTGCCAGGATCCTACAATCGAAATATTTTTGGAAGGGTTCCATTCTAGATGCAAAATTGGGTTCAAAACCTTCATTCGCTTGGCGAAGTATTTATGGGGCTATTGATCTTTGTAAGGAAGGGCTGCTTTGGCGTATTGGTGATGGAAAGACGGTGAGGATTTGGGGAGATAAGTGGCTCCCATTACCATCTACGTTTGCTGTCCATTCCCCACCAAGACACCTGGAGGCGACATCAAAAGTTCACGAGCTTATAGACCCGGATATACAGTGGCGGAATTTCCGAGTGCTGAATGAAAATTTTTCTGTTGAGGAGGTTAAGGCAATTTCATCCATTCCTCTTAGCTCCAATAAACAGCCGGATGTGATGATCTGGAGGGGAACAGAGACAGGTATATTTTCTGTACGCAGTGCATATCATCTGGCCAAAGAGATGGAGATGAAGGATATTCCGGAGGGCTCTAGAAGGGTGGACGAAACTGATATATGGCAGGTTGTTTGGAGCTTGAGTATACCAAATGCCGAGAAAAATTTTATATGGCGGGCCTGTCAAAATATTTTGCCTACTAAGGAGAACTTATTAGTGCGAAAGGTGGTAAATGATTCTCTTTGCCCCATATGTAACATTGAGGATGAATCTGTTTCCCATATTTTATGGGAATGTCCTTCAGCAGCAGATGTTTGGGGTGTGTGTGATCGCAGATTCCAGAAATGCACAGTTACGGGGAAAGAATTCCGGAAGTTGGCTGAGTTCATATTGGAGAAATTTGGAACAGAAAAATTTGCTTTGTTTGTTGGAATTTCTCGACGAATCTGGTTTCACAGGAATGCAGTGGTTCAGGTTGAGTTTAAACATCCAAACGAAATTGTAAGGGAAACGTACCAAGCTATGGAAGATTTCAAAAATGCTCATTTAATGTTGGAACCTTTAATTTGGTCAATACTGTGGTCGAAGTTCATACAAGGGTCAAATGGTGTGCACCTCCAGCTGGTTGTCTTAAAGCGAATTGGGATGTTGCTATAGATCGTGAAGCAGGTCGAGTTGGTATGGGAGTCGTGGTTCGGGACTGTGAAGGAAGAGTGAAGGCAGCAAAAAGTCTTACAAAGTTGGGTAATATAGATCCTACTATGAGGGAGGCCATGGCTGCTTTCCAGGCTGTAAGTTTGTGTCAAGCTCTAGGAGTGCCAACTCTCACTCTGGAAGGTGATGCTTTAAGAGTAGTGAAGGCTCTCAATTCTAAGGACACTGACCATAGCAAAATGGGCCATATTGTGGAAGATACAAGACAGATGCTACAATCAATTCCACAATGGTCTTGCTGTTATGTGAAGAGAGATGCCAATTATGTGGCACATACTTTGGCAAAGCATGCAACCTGCCAAATCATAGATAGGACCTGGGGGGAGGATATTCCAGTTTTTATCTGTGATATTATCTTGAAGGAGCATTTTGCTCTATCTTCTTGACTGTATTGATTATTAATGATATGGTAATACCTATTCAAAAAAAAAAAAAAACTTCAGTACTTGTCTTCTTGGAGAATTCATCACTTTCTTCAATGTCGAGGTAAGCACAACAACTACCCATACTCCAATAAACATAAAATCATGTTTTGGACACCAAATGGGCAAACTTAAAAACTTAACAATTATTGTGTACAATTGGTATGCAAGTAGCATGAAAGTTTCTACTAGCATTGAAGCTTATGTTATTATCAACGGTGAAATCACCTTACACTAATTTCATGAAGGAAAAAAAAAATGAAGCAAATTCTAAAACAAAACAAGAGAATGAAGAAAAACTATATTATGAGCACAACCATGAATCACTTACATAGATCAAGGAGAGCACAGTATTGGTACAAGATGAAGAGGAATTTTCTTAGAGGCAACAAGAGCGTTAATTTCAGTCATGTCCAAGTCCTCCCCCTGCACATTACCACTCGGCAACTTCCAATCAAACCAACATAGGAGGTTGGCGACCACATATTCAACTGAAGCAACACCAAATGCCATTCCCGGGCATCCTCTTCTCCCACCTCCAAATGGGATTAATTCAAAGTCTTGGCCTCTGAAATCAATCGGGTTGTCTTCAAATCTCTCCGGGAGGAACTCTTCTGGCCTCTCCCATACTTTAGGGTCCCTTTGGATTGCCCATGTATTGATAAATACTCTTGTTTTTGGTGGAATATCATAACCTCCAATTTTCACACTTGTTATTGTTTCCCGAGGTACCAAAAGAGGAAGTGGTGGATGTAGTCGAACAGTTTCTTTGAGGATACATTTCAAGTAATCCAGTTTGTTGATATCATTCACGTCTATCTTTGACTTCTTGCCCACCACTCTTCTCACTTCTTCTTGTGCTCTCTTCATGATACCTGGATTTTTCATGAGCTCCGCCATTAACCATTCCAAAGCTGTTGAAGTTGTATCAGTTCCTCCCACAAACATATCCTGAAATTGTGGAAGCACAAAACTTTAAGCATGGGTTTGTGTGTGTGTGTGTGTGTGTTAGAGAGAGAGAGAGAGAGAGACCAATAGAATTGCTTTGAGGCTGTCTTTGGCGAGCTCAAAATCGAGCTTGTCATTCTTTTGAAGTCGGAGGAGAATATCCACAAAATCAAGACTATTAAGATGGTCATTATCACTATTCTCTGACGTCTTATGTTCTTCAATCACTTGTTCAAAAAAAGCATCCAATTCCCTAAAAGTTGCTTTCATACTCGGAATATTTCCCGTAAGAACATCAATCCAGCCAAAAGTAGGGAAAAAATCTCCAAAACAGAACACTACAAATAGAACCATTACTCTTCTTGATAGTTCTCCGAACCTGCTCTTACCATTTTCGTCTTCAAACTTCTGTCCAACGATACATCTAGAGACTATGTTGTTGGAAGTTGCAAACAACATCTCACTTAGATTAACAGAAGCTCCTTTGAGACACGAGTCACGTATCTTGTTGTTCAATGCTTCAACTTCTTCTTCCCTTACATATTGGAGCGATTGCACACTTTTGAGGCTCAAAAGTTCGAGGACACAAATTTTCCTTGCTTGTCTCCAATACTCACTATAGGGCGAAAACGCTATGTCTTTGCATCCATAGAGTAAGATATTTGCAGCTGTGATTTTGGGCCGGTTTGAGAAAATGATATCATTTGTCTTTATCATTTCTTTCGCCATGTTTGCAGATGATACCACAAGGGTTGGAGCATTGCCCAAGCACAAGAACATTAGAGGGCCATACTTGTTAGAAAGGGATTGAAGTGAACGGTGTGGGAGCGTGCCAAGCTGGTGTAGGTTGCCGATGATTGGCAGCTTGGGTGGGGATGGAGGTAAATTGGATTTGACACTTCTTATACGCTTGAAAACGTAAAGAGAACAGATGATTAAAATAGCTGAGAGGAGTGGATTGAAGGGTATATTTTGTAGCTCTTGCCATGATTGTTGCAACCATGGTAGTAGAGACATTTTCCTCTCTCAAGTGTTTAGAACAAGGTGATGACTTTATCAGCTGGTATATATAATGAAGAGAAGACGAGGGGAGTGGGACGGTGATGATTTTTAAATATTGAGTTAAATGATTCAAATTTCCAAATTTAATATTAAACACATTTAATAAAATTGCTAATTTATCTTCAATTGTTGTATCTACACCAAGTTTCATACTAAGACAATAAAATTTGAATGACTTAAATTTAAAATAACAGTCAAGAATTTTAAACTTTATTACAGAATTCTCCAAAAAAATCTAAAAGTTTCATCGGATAATTGGAAGAACCTAAGCCTTCCAAAATGGTTGGTTTACAGTACTTGTGGATCGTTGCCTTTAATTCTATCTCATATTTGGTCAACTGATCTCTTTTTGCCGTAGAAGCCAAAGATATATACTTGCACGGACTTTTCCTCCAATAGCATCAAGTGCATTTTGGTGGCACCTTGCCCGGCTCCAAAAACAATTAAGCTGCAAGTCAAAAAGTATTTGGATTTTTCATGTGATGTTATTCCTAGGTATAATAACATAAATCTCACATTTGAATAATCAAACTCTATTATTTTTTAAGCATTCCCATAGGATCATCCATTCTCTCGTCCATTCGGATCAAGAGTGGTAAAGATCCCCCTTGTAACATTTTCCCCATTTCAATTAGGAAAAAAAAAAAAAAAAATTCTATTATTTTTTTACGAGGCACAGTTTGGCAAGAAACTCTATTTTTTTTTACTTCTCCAAACATCTTTACAAAGTTATTACTTCTCTCATAAAAATTCAAATCTTATTTTACTTTTATATCACATCAATAAGTTTTAATGTATATTCAAACAAAAATTTATAACAAAATAACTTTAGGTGGTTAGAACCCGAAGCCTGTAAAAATTACGAGAAGTCTCGTGCATGTAGCAGTAGTATCGTGGTCGTACATGATTGGCATTCTAATAGTCTATTTTTGTACTACAATGATCGTCTGGTTGTTGAAATGTGTATATATGTATATTTATATATGTATACTTGTACCATTTTTGACAACAACGTGTTTTAAAATTGTGATTGTCACAATTTTATCATAACTTCGCAATTAAGCGTGTTTTTTTTTTTGAAAGAATTAAGCGTGCTTATGCGAGAGTAATGTGAGGATGAATGTCCTCCTGAAAAGTCTAGTTCGAAAGAACAAAAAAGGACAATATTATGTGTCATTTACAATCGCAGTATCAAATAATAATGAGATTGTGGCAAATGGAGAGATCAAAGGATAAGAATATAAGATAAGGAAATCACGTACCCATGGTAGCAATAGCATGAAGTCGATAGACCTTCTCAATAATAATAATAAACGCAAAAATATCACCCTTGATCTGTTTGGGCGCTTGACTCCAGAATTTATCTAAGGAAAAAATGCAAAATTATTCCTTGTGGTTTACCTGATTTACAATTAGCTCCATGTGGTATTAAAATGAACTCAAAGGTCCTTGAGGTATGCTAAAAAAATAATTTAGTACATACAGTCAAATTCCGCCCACTAATTTAACATATTCCGTTAGTGTGACACTGATTTAAATAGGACAGCTATCACAATTTTATTGGCTTTGAATTTTCACGCTATCAAAATCTGTAAAGTCAGTGAACAAAATTTGACTGTAGGGACTAAATTGTTTTTTTGTTATATTTCAGGGACCTTTGAATTCATTTTGATACCACAAGGAGTTAATTACAAATCAGGTAAACTACAGAGACTGATTTTGCATTTTTCCTTTTATCTAAAAATGCCCAAAAATAAAGGGAAAAAAAAAAAGCCCAAAAGTGAAAGAAAAAAGCTATGTTCTCTCTCATTGAAAGAACAAACCTGTTGACGGTGCTAGAGGAGGAGGGGAATCCCTCCCCTCCTCCCCTCCTTTTCTACAGTTTTATGGTTTTCTTTTTACTGTGTTTCTCTCTTCAGGAGAGAACATCTATCTCTAGAGCTTGCTCTAGATCTATCCTCGACCCTCACAAAACAACAGTTGCTCATCTTCCACCCCTTTTCGGCTGCTTCTCCCCCGTCGTGGATCGTCTACATGTAACGCTTCGCTGGCCAGATCTATGGAGTCTTGAAGATCGACTTTTTCAAAGCCCGATCTCGCTCCCCCCCTCCAACATCACCGACACTCCAGCTACCCGGCGCTGTCTTCCGCACCTCAATCAGACTTCCACGCGCCGGCGAGTGGACCGCACGCTCTTGTGAGTGGATCTTACTCACCGGCGCCTGGGTCCCACGCGCCGTGCAGCTCACCACTGATGACCTCCTCCAGTGCAGCCGCTGTTTTTTGAGTTTATTCTGTTATTTTATGTAACTTTTTGCTACTTTCTGTTGTTGTGTTGCTTATTGGTTAACCCGATTCGGTTGGTCTTCAAACTCTTTGTTTGTAGAGTTGATCTTTTTTCTTTTTTATTTTATTTTATTTTATTTATTTATTTATTTATTTTTTATGGTTTCTTTTTGGAAACCTTTTTTCCACGGTTACTTGTCATCTAAATCCCCATGGCTTTTTAGAAAGCTTATTTAGATGTTCGTTTGAGGTATTTGTACCTTTGATGGATGTATCCATCACTAGTATGCACCGCGGCAAGAGTCTTCTCGGGCTGCATTCGCATCTCTCATTTCCCTTTATGATCTCATTCCTGTTTTTGAGATTTGTCCGGTTGGGTCTTCTAGTAAGCTTGTCTTTGTATTTTTTTTTTTTTTTGTGTTGTTTTCTCTGTAACCTCTTTGTTTATATGAAGGTTGGTTTGTTACCAAAAAAAAAAATGGCTCCCTTAAATTAAAATATCTTGCCAAAAAAAAAAAAAAAAAAAGATACATATTTGCACCAGAGAATGTCCTCTAGGGTGGCCCCCTAAGCCACTCTAGAGGTGGCCGGAGGTGGTGCCTACCACCTTTGGGGCCACCCCTTCTCCCACGTGTCGTTATTCACTCGTGAAAGGCGTCGTGTGAATAGTGAGTTACTATTCACACGTGTGAATAGCGACGTGCAGTAGGGGGTGTCAATGCGGGCGGTTTTTAGTAACTACTTAACCGTATCAACCGCTATAACCGCCTAGTGAAATTGAGGTATTCTAACTGTTAACCGTTATAACCGCTACCCGCTAACCGCTTAAAATTTCTCCTCTCAAAACTCCCTATTTCTACCAAGAATACCTCAAGTAGTTACTAAAAACCGCCTAACGGTTAACGTTCTCCTCTCAAAACTCTTTAAAATTTCTAACTTTTCAAGCAACTTTGAGTCATGCATGCAGCTTTTATGTATATATGGGCGTCTCTTGGTAGAAATAGGGAACTTTTCTTGGGAGAAAAGTCATGATTTCTATATCATGCATGATCATCAGATTCTCTGCCTCTCCCTACTCCACAAAAGACACTTTCCAAGAGTTTAAGGGATCAGGCTATTATTAATTAATTAACTCGGTTTGTTTGTGTACAGGATTTATGTTGTGATTAAGTTGATTTGTCATCAAGTACTTATCATCCTAAAAACTAGGCCATTAAATATTAAAATCAATCACATAATTCTTTTTCTTTTTTCTTTTAGTAATGTCACTATATGCTCGTACTCATTTATTATACCTAGTTCATATCGACTAATGTGACATATTTTAAGAGATTTTTCATGTCAGCCACTTAAAGAAAAAAAAAAGAAGAAAAACTACTTAAAACATGACAAATCAACTTATGTGAAATGAATGTAATAAATGAGCATGAAGAGTAGTGTTATTATCACCCCTTCAACTCAAAATTTAGGAAAAAATACACTTTTACCCTATTCTAATTATCACACAATTTGCAATGCCCTTCAATATTTCAATTTTTGTGATGTACCATACCAACCTACAATGTAATTTGCAATATCCCTATTCCGTTAAGGTTTTCTTTTAAAATCTAATTGTATAAAATAATGAACATTTTACTTGGCTCAAACTGACAAAAAAATATACCGTGAAAAAAATACCAATGGCGAAAGCACTTTGCTATGACGACACTGATACTAAGAAACGAAAGCTAGGAGAGCGAATTAAAAAAACAAAATTCAAATAAAAATGAAAAAAAAAAAAAATAGCCTCTTCGGCTAGCTCAAAGTCACTGTGCATGGGTCACTTTCAACGATTTTTTATTATTAAAACTTAAAATAAACATTAATGATATGTATATTTAAAAAATTTTAGGGGGAGTATTATGAACATTTTATAATACTAGGAGGGGGCGAGTGAAGATCACTGCTTACGGAGAAAAGGTCGTAACGGCTCCCCCTCCCACATGTTTTTATTGTTCTTTTCGAAAATATTAAACCACTTTATGCAATGTATCTTATTTATAATTAAGTCCCTGCCATATTAGAATGAACACATACATTTTGAGGGATGTTTTTGCAATTATTTCGTTCATTAACTTAATCGTATCCGTTAATGTACCACGTCACATTCAATAAAATTATGACATATGACATTTTATTTTTGACCTTTAAAAAGCACAAATTGAAGTGAAACGTGTTTAGTGTCATTCTCATGTACATTTTTTGTCCATCTTTTTTGTAAAGTTACTATTGAATCTATCAAATTTATAAGATACTCAAAAGATGTAGAATAAAGCTATGTCGCAGTGAAAATCAAAATTTGGATCAAAGGAGGCTTATAACAAAAAAGAGTCAATGGCTGATTTTTATCGTCATATCATCATAATTTTATACTGGAGCGATTGCACACTTTTGAGGCCCAAAAGTTCGAGCACACTAATTTTCCTTGCTTGTCTCCAATACTCACCATAGGGTGAGAACGCAACATCTTTGCATCCATAGGAGAAGATATTGGTAGCTAGCTGTGGTTTTGGGCCGGTTTGAAAAAATGATATCATTTGTCTTCATAATTTCTTTGGCCATATCTGCGGATGACACCACAAGGGTTGGAGCATTGAACAAGTACAAGAACATTAGAGGGCCGTACTTGTTAGAAAGGGCTTGAAGTGAACGGTGTGGGAGCGTGCCAAGCTGGTGTAGGTTGCCGATGATTGGCAGCTTTGGTGGGGATGGAGGTAAATTGGATTTTCCACTTGTAATTAGCTTGAAAACGTAGAGAAAAGGGATGAGAAAAACAAGTGAGTGGAGTGGACTGAAGGGTATTTTTTGTAGCTCTTGCCATGATTGCAGGGCGGCTCAACGTATTTTGGGACCTTAGGTAAAACTTTGAAATTAGGCCTAAATTTTATTTTATTTTTAAGTAACAAATATATATAAAAAACATTTTCATTATCTTCTAATTCTTTTTGATGAGTTTCTTGTTGATTTATGAGTTTTTCACCTAAATTATCCTCAATATTTTGTTTATTGCTAATAACAAATTTATTTAGAGCTCTTCTTTGAGATTCAATCAATTTCTCTACTTTTCTCTTATTATTTTTTTTTTTAAAGTTTTTCACATCCAGATGCATATTTTCTAATAGACATGTTTAATTAAAAATACTAACAAATTAAACAAACACGATTTATCAAAAAAAAAATTATGACTATAATAAAATAAATGACAAAAATAAAACAATCAAACCCGATTTGGCAAAAGAATTATGAAGCAGTTTTTGGAGATAAGACAAGAGACTCAGTCACTCGGAGTCGGAGAGGAAGAGAAAATGATGAGATAGGCAGACAAGAAAAACTCATAAAAGAGCAAGCAAAGAGGAGAGGTAAAGTGGCAAATATAGAGACTCTGATATTTAAAATGCCCATGGTAGGCTTACTAGGCTGACAACAGTTTATATTTTTGGCTTTTGGCTTTCCCTAAATGGCTAAATAATAAATAGAAAATAAAAGGTAATATTTTATTTCTAACGAATATATTATCTCATCAAAAACAAAAAATTTCTAGAAAGAGGCTAAGAGGATGACTGCATGATGTAGGTGTGTACTATAGCGTCAAGCGTGTAATGTAGCGTTAGGCGTGTAGAGCTCTAGGGAATTGGCATGTAATGATGTAAGGCTTTAATGCTTTGTCATTTTTTAATTTATTTTTTGAATTATTTTAAAAATTTATAGTGGGCTTATTAAATTGAGGCCTTAAATTTTGATAAAAAAAATTTGGGCCTTCAATTTTTTTTTTTTTTTCAAATTTTTTTTAACTCAATTTTTTTTTTTTTTGGCCTTATTAAATTGGGGGCCCTAGGCGAGAGCCTAACTCGCCTAGGGCCTGAGCCGGCCCTGTTTGCAGTTGCCGACACTGGTGGTTAGTGGTTACTGTCGGCAGTGAAGGTCTCATAAGCTTACAAATCCATGCACTTCATCCACGTTGCAGCTCTGGCCCTTTTAGGTTAATTAGGTTACAATAATGAATGAATTTTTAATTCTGAGAAAGTTTAACCCCCCCTCCCCCCCCCCTTTTTTTTTTTTTTTCCTTCTTTTTTTTTCTTATTTATTTTTTTAAAATCAAACATTAAATTTGTAAAATGGATGAAGATGTGAATGCTACAGATTTTATGGTTGATTTTTTAAAAAAGTTCAATGAAAATAGAATACGATCGAAAATGATAAATAGCCATTCTCAAACATTAATTATAGACAAAGATAAATTGATTAATAACTAATGACTATTTAATTATATTTAGAGATTTCACATGTTGCAAAATCAATTAATATATATTTTTTTCAAATGATAGAAATGCTTTTTATCTCACAGTACTATCCTATATATATATAAATCCCCAAAAATTTTATATCTATGGTGTACGTGTATAACCTCAAATCTTCTCTTTTAAACAAAAAAATAATCATAAACTTACAAAATGATATTGACAAATTTTAGAACACATTCGTTTGTTTAAGTAATATATAGGTTGATAATATAAGAATGGAATGGGAATATTTAAAAATTGCAGGTGAAAATCACCTTCTTTTTCTTTTTTAAGAATAGATATTAATTTAATAAATTAATAAAATGTTCTCTAATCTAACTTAGATAAAAACTTTGTCCCGTGGATTTACTGTTTTAAATGTTTTGGGAACTAGAACTTCATATCACAAGCCATTGTTAGCAATTTTCAAAAACAAAAAGAAAGGGAGAAAATGTTTTAAAAGGTGCTTTAAATTTAAAGCAAGGAGATGATTAATCAGAGTATAATAAAATCAGCTTGGGAAAATGCGGTAAGCAGACATACTCCAAAGCACACAGCCCAAGTACAACTGTCGGTGGAGGCTTTTTTGAACTCTAGCGTCTTTGATGTCCCCATAAATTCTACTTATTGGCTTCATTTGATATTAGATCGTAGTAAAAATTTATTGACGTGAGAAAAAAGTAAAAATATTTGATATAAAAAAAAAGAAAAATTTATTTTATAATTATTTTTTTATTTGTATAATAGTAAAATGTGATTGATGAATGATGTAAAAAATAAAAATGTTAAGAGTTAAATTTTTTGGATAAACAGTAAAAGACTCTTGTCGAACGGTGCCATATTGCTTTTATACCGAAAGTAATAGCCTGTTCTAGAGTGTTTGAATATAGACTTATTAGTTTGTATAATGTATTGTAAAAGATAGTTGCAAAAGTGTTAGCTAATAGTAATAGGTTGAAAAATGTGCTGCCTTTTACATATTATTCATCCCTAGAAGGCTTATTTCTGATAACATCTTGGTAGGCTCTTTACATAATGGATGCTCAAATGAAAAGAAGGGAGGGGTATAAGACTTTAAAGTTAGATATGAGCATTTGATGGGCTAAATGAGCATTTAAAAATTTACAGAATTTTGATAATAAACTAATAAGAGGGGCCTGCCACATCAACATTTGATGGGCTAAATGTATGAAAATGACTGCATTCTAGCATTTCCCTATGTACTCGTCTCTTGGAAAATTTATTACTTTTTTCAATGGAGACGTAAGTACAACAACTACCCACCCATGCCCCGGCCAACAAGCATAAAATAATGTTTTAAAATCAAATGAGCCAACTTAGAAACTCAACAATTATTGTCTACAATTTGTGCGCATATAGCATGAAAGTTTCAATCAGCATTCATTGAAGCTTCTGTTATTATCAACGTTGAAATTTTAATAAAACAGATTCGATTAGCATATATATAGCATGAAAGGTTCGATTTAAATCCCCTTACACAAATTATTCCAATAAGGAACAACAGCAAATTCTAAACAAAACAAGAAAATGGAGAGACAATCTACATTATCAAGAGTACAACCATGAATATTCTCTTAATGCATAGATTCAAGGAGAGTGCAGTACTGGTACAAGATGAAGAGGATGCTTCTTCGTCACAGTGAGCCCGTTAAATTCAGTCATGTCCAAGTCTTCCCCCTGAACATTTGCACCAGCCAGCTTCCAGTCAAACCAATATAAGATGTTTGCAATAACATATTCAACTGAAGAAACACCAAATGTCAATCCCGGACATCCCCTTCTCCCACCTCCAAATGGAATGAATTCAAAATCTTGGCCTCTGAAATCAACCGGGTTGCCTTCGAATCTCTCCGGGAGGAATTCTTCTGGCCTCTCCCATACTTTAGGGTCCATTTGGATTGCCCATGCATTGATAACTACTCTTGTGTTTGGCGGAATATCATAGCCTCCAATTTTCACACTTGTTATTGTTTCCCGAGGTAGCAAAAGAGGAATCGGTGGATGTAATCGTAGAGTTTCTTTGATGATACATTTCAAGTAATCCATTTTGTTGATGTCATTTACGTCTATTCTTGACTTCTTGCTCACCACTCTTCTCACCTCTTCTTGTGCTCTCTTCATGACTCTTGGATTTTTTACGAGCTCTGCCATTAACCATTCCAAAGCTGTTGAACTAGTGTCAGTTCCTGCCACAAACATGTCCTGAAATTATGGAAAAAAGAATACGTTAGACTTAGATGTCCATGCGTCTGTGTGTGTGAGAGAGAGAGAGAGAGAGAAACCAGTAGAATTGCTTTGAGGTTGTTTTTGTTGAGCTCAAAGTCGAGCATGCTATTCTTTTGAAGTCGGAGGAGAATCTGCACGAAATCAAGCCTATTAGGCTGGTCATCATCAATTTTCTCTGTCTCGTGTTCTTCAATCACTTGGTCAAAGATAGCATCTAATCCTCCAAAAGTGGATTTCAGACTGGGAGTAATTCCGGTAAGAACATCAATCCATCCCAAAGAAGGGAAAAAATCTCCAAAACAGAATGCTACAAATAGCGTCATAACTCTTCTTGATAGCTCTCCGAACTTGCTCTTACCATTTTCTTCTTCAAACTTCTGTCCAAGTATACATCTAGAGGCTATGTTGTTTGTGGTGGCAATGAACATCTCACTTAGATTAACAGAACCTCCTTTGAGACACGTGCCACTTATCTTGTTGATCAGTGCTTCAACTTCTTCTTCCCTTACATACTCGAAGGATTGCACACTTTTGAGGCTCAAAAGTTCGAGGACACAGATTTTCCGAGCTTGTCTCCAATACTCACCATAGGGTGAGAAGGCTATGTCTTTGCATCCGTAGAGTAAGATATTAGCAGCTGTGGTTTTGGGCCGGTTTGAGAAAATGATATCATGTGTTTTCATAATTTCTCTAGCCATATCTGCAGATGACACTACAAGGGTTGGAACATTGCCCAAATACAAGAACATTAGAGGGCCATACTTGTTAGAAAGGGCTTGAAGAGAGCGGTGTGGGAGTGTGCCAAGCTGGTGCAGGTTGCCGATAATTGGTATCTTTGGTGGGGATGGAGGTACATTGGTCTTGCCACTTCTAATACGCTTGAAAACATAGAGAAAAGGGATGAGAAGAACAAGTGAGAGGAGTGGATTGAAGGGTATTTTGTGCAGATCCTGCCATGATTGTTGACCCATTTCCTCTCTCAAAAGTGTTGAGAACCCAAATGCTAGCTTTTCAAGTTTCAATACCCAATAGGGGCATTAAATATATAATCCAGTGTGAAGTGTAAAGCATATAGACACTACAATGAACTTAAATAATATTTGTGTATATCTCCTTTTATTTGGCAGGACATGAGTTACAATAATATCCGACCCATGAGGTGCAATAATATCACGGAACGTCCGGCATCTTATAATAATAGAGAAATGGTTCATTTCTTGTATGGGTCTTTTTATTTTTAATTTTCAAAACTATTATTGGTTTTGTAAGGTTAGGTATACGACTCATATAGCGCCACAAATTTAAAATATTTTTATTTTTTTATATCATATCAATAACTTTTTATTATTACTTAAACAAAAAATTCACTAGTATAACACATAATTTTTTTACTTTTCCTTACAAAAAAGTTCAAAACTTTCATCTAGTTTATATCATACCAATAACTTCTTATTATTATTCCATTTACTTTATATCTTATTAATCGCTTCTTATTATTATTTAAACAAAAAATTTACTACAGAAATTTTTTAGTAAATGGAGCCCATAAGATGCTCTTTAGTCACGACTTCATTATCATCATGATTTCTGATAGCAGGTCCCATATGAAATCTTTTGACGCCTTGTAGTCAGGAGACTCAGGACTCCATTATTATGATCATGCATGCTCCTATCTTTTGGTGTCGGGCGAGGAAATCTTGGAATCATGATCTTATCTTTTGGTGTCGGGCGAGGAAATCTTGGAATCTTCTTGCATATATATATATATATATATATATATAGTGAGAGATCACACGTCATCCAGAGGAAGCGACAAGGGATCCTGTGCTCCACTAGCTAGGAGGGGGCGAGAGATCGAAGACTTGCTTATGGAGAAAAGGTAGAAACAGCTCCCCCTCCCACGTGTTTTGTTGTCTTTTTCGAAAATGTAAAACCAATTTATATAATTTATCTTAATCTGATAATTAAGTCCCTGCATATTAGAATGAACTCATAAATTTTGAGATACGTTTCTGAGTTCATTCTGACACCCTAAATTTTGGCTATATATAGGAATTTTTTTTTAAAAAAAAACCTTAAAAAGTCACCTACAGCGGCTTCTTGACTTTAATTATTGAAAATTGTGTTAGAATTTTATAAAAAAATTGGATGGTAGGTATGAAACTTATATTTTGTAAATAAATAATATTTTAATGGTATATTGAAAGGTAATGAAAACTATTGTGATTTGTGAAGTATATTTAGATAGGAAAGCAAAAAATACTTTTGTTCCCTAAACTTTGAAAAAATCAAAGGGAATTAAGCTGTTGCTAGTGATCTAATGGAGAAAATGTAGAAATAGCTCCCCCGCCAACGCTTTTTTGTTGTATTTTTTTTTTTTTTGTTTTGTTTTTTTGTTTTGTTTTTTTGTTTTTTGTTTTTGTTTTTGTTTTTGTTTTTTTTTTTTTTTTTAATTAAGTCCCTGCCATATTAGAATGAACTCATACATTTTGAGGGATGTTTTGTATTTATTCTGTTCATTAACTTAACACCATCTGTTAGTGTATCACGTCATATTCAATAAAATTATCGCACGTGACATTTTATTTTTAACCTTTAAAAAGCACAAATTGAATTGAAATGTATTTGGTGCCATTATCTTGTACATTTTTTGTCCATCTTTTTTGTAAAGCTACCATATATTGAATCTATCAAATCTATAAGATACTAAAATTCAATAATAAATTTGTCTATTTGTTATAGGAAAATAAACAAAAGATGTAGAATAAAGCTATTTAGTATAGTTTCATACAATTTTTATACAACCATGATGATGTGGCAGTGAAAATTAATATTTGGATCAACGGGGGCTTATAACAAGAAATTTTTAATGGCCAATGTTTACTGTCATATCACTATAATTGTATAGCAATCATATAAGAGGTTACTAAATAGCATATGTGAAAGCATACATTCCTCAACAGAAAGACCCAACCTGAAAATCAAAACACCTTCCTTTTTATTCTGCTCATCACCCGCAAAAAGCAAACACAGTTGCAGATTCCCAAAAAGAAAAGGGAGTCACTTTTTTTATCCACTATCTGTCTATGACTCGATCTCCAACCTCCATTGTACTATACACAAACATATATATATATATAGTGAAGAAATTCATAACTAAATAGAAAAATAAGACAAAAGTGGAAATAATAAAATAACACAAAATATTTTATGTGGTTCGGTCAATGACCTACGTCTATAGGATAAAGCTTAAATGACTAAATTATACTTTTATTCCTTAATATATGATTTGAGTACATGCATGACTCTATTTATAGAGTTTTGGCATAATTTTAAATACAACACAAATCTTTAAATTAAGGCCAGGGTAATTAATTACAAATCAAATCCACATTAATTAATCATATCGAATCCTTGTTAATCAAAAGAATTTTTATCCTTAACATATAGTTCAGATCGGAAAATCAAAAGAAACTTCAAAAAGATGACTCGCATTCAATAAAGATTAAGGCTTTCATTCACATATGGGTAGGTGAATGTTATGGGCTCATTACGGCTGAGCTTGGGTTACCTTGGTTGAGGAGGCCAGCATATTGCAGTGGATGAGAGAATGCTTAAAGGGTTAATGGGAGAAAAGAATACCCTACATGTCGTTTGTAATGAACATCTCGAATTGTTCTTATCACCTCAATATATTTTTGCACTGTTTCCATCATCATCTCAATCCATATTCACTAAAATATTCATCACAACCATAAACCCATAACAAAATATCAACCACAACCTAGAAAACCCCTTACATTGAACCCACGATTTAAACCAACAATGGAAACGGTTTCTTGCTTGTTGCCGTCAAAGTGACTCGAAGTGGCTATTAGAATATATTGTGATATTATGGGAATATATTAGCATTGATTGTAATTGATAAAATCAAATAAGAATTAAATATATCTGATTTGATTCTATCAATCATACCATTTTGTATTATCTTCCATTCCTATAAGTAGAGACAATTTGTATTGTAAAATTATTCATTAAATAAAAGCATAATGTAGCCCTTAAAGTTTTATCTGTGGATGTAGGTTATAAACTGAACCTCGTAAAAATCTTGTGTCTTATTTTATTATTCCGCAATTACAATCAATGCTAACATATTCCCATAATATCACAATATATTCTAACAGTGGCGATGACCTAAACACGAACATGCGGTATCGGGCAGAGTCACAATTTGGTGCAAAGACCGGTGGAGGTACGGACTTGGGTGACGAAGAAGAAGATGAACAGGGGAGCTTGAAGAAAAATGATAGGATCCCAAAATATTCCGAAATATTCCATATTTTTCATCCACTTGGGGATATGATTATTTCTTCTCTAGACAATTATTTGCGTGTTACGCTTATTTTTATATTATGTTTTTTTACGTCTTTAAACAATGTAGATGACGTACGTACGTATGACTGAGAATCAATCCATCAATGAAAAATATCAAATGCTTTAAGCAATAACTAGATGTTGATCTTCTCAAAGTGATCAATTGAAAGTTCGATCCCCTCGAAGTGATACTTATTCCTTTTGTCTTATACAAGCTAGTGTTGAGTGCTTCAATATGTCATATTTGGAGGGAAAGGAACGATATCAGGCACGGTAATCAGGTGCATACTGAGGAGCAAATTATTCGTCAAGTGTCCTGGGAAGTTCGTTGCAGAATCTTGTCTAGAAGAGGATTTCTGAGAAACACTGAAAATGTAGAGCACTGTAGTCGATGAAATCTGCTGGACTGCTTCTTTGGTGTTTGAGTGTTTCTTGATGTTCAGTTGTTGTTTTCTGATTGGCTTAGCAGAATATTGCTTTGTGCTCTTTGCTTTTTCCGTTTGTTTGTAGATTAGGAGCTAGGTTTGTGGGCCTCCTTGAGTTTGTTTTTCTAGCTGAATGCTAGAGGGTGTATGTTATGATTTTAATGAAATCATCATTCATCCAAAAAAAAAAAAAATCTGCATTGCATATATGTTTCATTACGTTATGATTTTAAAATAAGTGTCGTACTATATATTTTTCATGTGAACCATCATGCATATAGGATTTTAGGGTCAACAAGTCTGGCCTTAACGTTGTGGATAATTAGTTTGACGATAGCATGAAAGTTTCCATGCAACACAAAAGTTTTAATTATTATTATTATAATTATTTAGTTTCCTTACATTAATTTCAAACAGAAACAACATCAAATGCTAAAACAGACCAAGTGATCAGCAAAGAAACGTTACACTATTTTAGCTTAAAAAAAAAAAAAAAAAAAAAAAAAAAAAAAAAGCCACAAATCTCTTAATGCATAGGTAAATTAAGGAGAGTGCAGTACTGGTACAAGATGAAGAGGAATCTTCTTCGTCACAGAGACCCCGTTAAATTCAGTCATGTCCAAGTCCTCCCCCTGAACATCAGCACCAGCCAGCTTCCAGTCAAACCAATATAAAATGTTTGCAATAACATATTCAACTGAAGAAACACCAAATGTCAATCCCGGACATCCCCTTCTCCCACCTCCAAATAGGATGAATTCAAAATCTTGGCCTTTGAAATCAACCGGGTTGCCTTCGAAACTCTCCGGGAGGAACTCTTCTGGCCTCTCCCATACTTTAGGGTCCATTTGGATTGCCCATGCATTGGTAACTACTCTTGTGTTTGGCGGAATATCATAGCCTCCAATTTTCACACTTGTTATTGTTTCCCGAGGTAGCAAAAGAGGAATCGGTGGATGTAATCGTAGAGTTTCTTTGATGATACATTTCAAGTAATCCATTTTGTTGATGTCATATATGTCTATTTTTGACTTCTTGCTCACCACTCTTCTCACCTCTTCTTGTGCTCTCTTCATGACTCTTGGATTTTTTATGAGTTCTGCCATTAACCATTCCAAAGCTGTTGAACTAGTGTCAGTTCCTGCCACAAACATGTCCTGAAATTATGGAAAAAAGAATACGTTAGACTTAGATGTCCATGCGTCTGTGTGTGTGTGAGAGAGAGAGAGAAACCAGGAGAATTGCTTTGAGGTGGTGTTTGGTGAGCTCAAAGTCGAGCATGCTATTCTTTTGAAGTCGGAGGAGAATCTGCACGAAATCAAGCCTATTAGGCTGGTTATCATCAATTTTCTGTCTCGTGTTCTTCAATCACTTTGTCAAAGATAGCATCTAATCCTCCAAAAGTGGATTTCAGACTGGGAATAATTCCAGTAAGAACATCAATCCATCCCAAAGAAGGGAAAAAATCTCCAAAACAGAATGCTACAAATAGCACCATAACTCTTCTTGATAGCTCTCCGAACTTGCTCTTACCATTTTCTTCTTCAAACTTCTGTCCAAGTATAGATCTAGAGGCTATGTTGTATGTGGTGGCAATGAACATCTCACTTAGATTAACCGAACCTCCTTTGAGCTAGACACGTGCCACTTATCTTGTTGATCAGTGCTTCAACTTCTTCTTCCCTTACATACTCGAAGGATTGCACACTTTTGAGGCTCAAAAGTTCGAGGACACAAATTTTCCGAGCTTGTCTCCAATACTCACCATAGGGTGAGAAGGCTATGTCTTTGCATCCATAGAGTAAGATATTAGCAGCTGTGGTTTTGGGCCGGTTTGAGAAAATGATATCATGTGTTTTCATAATTTCTCTAGCCATATTAATTTGCAGATGACACCACAAGGGTTGGAACATTGCCCAAATACAAGAACATTAGAGGGCCATACTTATTAGAAAGGGCTTGAAGAGAGCGGTGTGGGAGTGTGCCAAGTTGATGCAGATTGCCGATAATTATATCTGTTAGTTCTTGTGTTGGCTTAATTCAGTTCCAAAATGTAGATGTTACTGTTCACGAGCTCAAACACTGATATAGAATGCTCAGAATCCAATCTCCACCATTCATAATGTAGATTCATGTGTTATGAACGTTCCTGCAAAATTTCAACTCAATCGGACCACAAAAGCCCGTTGATCGAAGCTGTTGATCAAGACTGAACAAGCCGGGTCCGGACCGCAATTCCTAGGGTCCAGACCTCATTTCCAGAAACTAAAATCTTGCTCCGCAAAGCCGTGTCCGGACCGCCCATTAACATGTCCGGACACCCCGTAAGTTTTAGGCCCAAAAACGTGATTTTAAGTGGGTTAGGTCTAGGGTTTTGTCGGGGGTATATATACATCATTATAGAAGAGAGAAGCACGAATTTTCACCCCCAGAGAGTTCGTCGGAGGCTGTGCTAAGAGAGATCATATGTGGTGAGCGTTAAATTGAATCTCTTAGAATTTTAGTTATTCCTTTGATAAATCTACGGTTGAGAAGTCTATCGGAAGGGTCCGGTAAAGGAGAATCACGTTGAAGAAGATTGTGAGCAAGGAGACGAGTTGTAGGCTTGTCGATCTTACAGAGCCAAGGTCTTGCAAAGGGTTGTAAGTGTTCCTAGTGTCTGTAATCTCTGGATAATCTTTTGATAGTGATTTCCTGGGTTTGGCTGCCCCGGAGAGGTTTTACTTTTAGATCGGTTTCTAAAAGGTTTCCTCTTCGTAACCAAAATATATGTGTCTGTCTCTTTATTGCTTTATATATTTTGGATGATTGAATTGTTTATTGCTACATATTATTAATTCCGCATAAATTGTGATAAACAAGTTTTTGGAGTCGGCATAACGTTTTTCAATATCTTTGGTGGGGATAGAGGTAAATTGTTATTGCCACTTCTAATACGCTTGAAAACATAGAGAAAAGGGATGAGAAAAACAAGTGAGAGGAGTGGATTGAAGGGTATTTTGTGCAGATCCTGCCATGATTGTTGCGCCATTTCCTCTCTCAAAGTGTTTAGAACCCAAATGCTTTGCAAGTTTCAATACCCAAGACGTATTAAATATATAATCTAGTGTGAAGTGTAAAGCATATAGACACTACAATGAACTTAAATAATATTTGTGTATTTCTCCTTTTATTTGGCAGGACATGAGTTACAATAATATCCGACCCATGACGTGCAATAATATCACGTAACGTCCCGCATCTTATAATAATATAGAAATGGTTCATTTCCTGTATGGGTCTTTTTATTTATTTATTTTAATTTTCTAAACTATTATTGGTTCTGTAAGGTTAGGTATACGACTCATATAGCCCCACAAATTTAATAATAAACTAAGGTGCAATAATATCAACCATGAAAAAGTGTTAGTGCATTCCCAATAGTTTCCTTATCATTTTTCTTATATTTAAGGATGCAAACTACTTTTTACTTTCCTATGTCAAAATACAACCAAATAGCTTTCCTTAATCATTTCTTATATCATTAAAATATATATATTTTTTAAGATTATATTATATATATGAGAGGAGAGAGGAGAGAAGACAGAGAAACTTTTTTTATTTTTTTATTTTAATAATCATAAGGATTACAATAGTGGAGCCCTATACTTTGGGTTCTACTATAGTGGTCCTCATGGTTGAAGCTCATTTAGGGAGTCTGCTGTGAGACTTTTTTTGTAATTTTTTTGGATATATTCCCAACACATAGGAAACAAACTCCCTTATAGAGAGTTTGTTGGGAATGCTCTTAGTATGTGTTTGTTAGTCTTCTCTATTTCTATATCCTTTTTAGTGAAAAAAATCAACTTTAAAATATTTTTATTTTTTTGTATCACATCAATAACTTTTTATTATTATTTAAACAAAATACTCACTACAACACATAATTTTTTTACTTTTCCTTACAAAAAATTCAAAACTTTCATCTAGTTTATATCATATCAGTAACTTCTTATTATTATTCAATTTACTTTATATCTTATCAATAGCTTCTTATTACTATTCAAACAAAAAATTTACTACTGAAAATTTTTAGTAAATGGAGCCCATAAGATGCTCTTCAGTCACGACTCCATTATCATCATGATTTCTGATAGCAGGTCCCATATGAAATCTTTTGACGCCTTGTAGTCAGGAGACTCAGGACTCCATTATGATCATGCTCTTATCTTTTGATGTCGAGGAAATCTTGGAATCTTCTTGCATATATATATATATATTGAGTGAGAGATCACAACAAGAGGAAGCGACAAGGGATCCTCTGCTCCACTAGCTAGGAGGGGGCGAGAGAAGACTTGCTTATGGAGAAAAGGTAGAAACAGCTCCCCCTCTCACGTGTTTTGTTGTCTTTTTCGAAAATGTAAAACCAATTTATATAATTTATCTTAATCTGATAATTAAGTCCCTGCATATTAGAATGAACTCATAAATTTTGAGATACGTTTATGAGTTCATTCTGACTCCCTAAATTTTGGCTATATATAGGAATTTTTTTTAAAAAAAAAACCTTAAAAAGTCACCTATAGCGATTTCTCGACTTTAATTATTGAAGATTGTGTTAGAATTTTGTAAAAAATTAGATGATAGGTATGAAACTTGTATTTAATTTGTAAATAAATAATATTTTAATGGTATATTGAAAGGTAAGAAAAACTATCACTACAAAAAAAAAAAAATGGCATTTTCTGACGTGGCTACCGTATAAGTTTTTTTGCCATATCAGCAATTTTCTGACGGGTGAATTTTAAAACGCCAGAAATTAATTTTCTGACGTGTGAAAATTTTAAAACGTATGGAAAATTTTAACGATTTTAAATATTTAAAAATTATTTATTTTCTGACGTGGCAAAAGTTACCACGTCAGAAAATTCTGACGCGTCGGACTGCCATGTCAGAAAATTCTGACGTGGTAATTCACCACGTCAGAAAATACATTTAAATTAAACATATATATATTATTATATATATGTGCAGATAATTTTTTTTTTTTTTTTCAGATAATTTTTTTTTCAGAGTGATTTTCTGACGTGCCAGGTGTAGCACGTCAGAAAATTTTGATGTGCAACACCTGGCACGTCAGGAAATTTTCATTTCCTTGAGCCATCCCATGCATACGTCTCATCTCGCTGTGCGCAGCGCACCTAGGCCTGGCGCGCATTTGAATTTTTTTGTTTTTTATCTTTTCTTTCCCCAGCGCGCCATGCCTCCTCATTTGTTTTTCCCACTCTCTCAATATATCTCCCTTCTATCCACAGATTGAAGAAAGCAGAAGAAGGAGAAGAAAAAGAAAAGGCTGGAGAAGAGAAGAAGGAGAAGAAAAAGAAAAAGAAAAAGAAAAAGAAAGGGAGAAGAGAAGCTGCAGAAGAAAAAGAAAGGGAGAAGAGAAGAAGAGGAGAAGCTGCAGAAGAAAAAGAAAGGGAGAAGAGAAGAAGAAGAGAAGCAGAAGAAAAAGAAAAGAAAAGGAGAAGATCAGAAGAAGAAGAAGAAGAAGAGGAAGAAGAAGAGAAGATTAGAAGAGAGAGAGAGAAAAATGAGAGCTGGTGTGGTGCAGATCGTGCAGATCTGCACGATCTAGATCGATCTGTGTTTCTCGAGAAACACAGATCTGCACGTACGGCAGCGTGAGGGAGCTGCCGTGCGTGCAGAGGAATTCAAAAGAAAAAATAATAATAATTTAATTAATTAATAATTAAAAATTCCAGAAAAAAATTTAAAAAAAAAATAAATAATTTTTATTTAATTTTTTAATTTTCTGACGTGTGTCAGAACTAC